>NW_004797494.1:605822-607335 GCF_000002075.1 Aplysia californica | reverse complement strand
TGATGATGATGATGATGATGACGACGATGATAATAATAATAATAATGATAATAATGATAGTAGTAATAACAATAATAATGATAATGTAAGAGTTTGTGCGGGTTTCCTTTTCATTTATGTTTTCCGTCTTTGAGTTTTCTAACGTCATGGGGCGATCGTGAGGGGATCTTAGAGGTCTGCTCTTGCTGCTTCTTTTAGAGATGCTATTGTCACCCTCTGGGGCGGTGCGACTGACTGAAGCGTCTTTAGGCCATTCCCAAAAGAGGGACATTAACATCCCGAGTTCTTATGCACAGTAGAATTGTGATTGTACGAGTAAATGGGCTGATTCATCGTTGTCATGCTCATAACTGTGCCTGAACTGCAATAGGGAACTGCTGCCTTTTCTTTCCCAATCCTTACTATCGTCATTTTTTCCTCTACTTCTTTTGTATGTTTGTCACACTCTTGTGACCCCCTAGTTCCGGGATGCCTTGATAGTCGAAGCAGACTTTGTGCTGTTGAAGCTAGAGAGGTGAGGAGAGTAAGTCTGATTTCCTGTAAGTACTTCTCTGTTGACATCCACCCCTTGGCGCTCATATGACCTTATGCAGTTGCGAGTGCCGTGAAACCTTACTAAAACAACGATGCTATTGTCTGACTTTTCCAATGCCAATGTGGCTTTTACTGCTATCGTGATTACTCATTACTCGTCTTCTCTCTCAGCCCCTCCCCTTTTCTCTTTCCTTTGCTCTCCCACCACCTTCTTTATTTTACCACCCCCCCAGCTTTGGTGTGTCTCTCTCTCTCTCTCTCTCTCTCTCTCTCTCTCTCTTACCCCCCCGCTACACTTTGTCCAATATCACCTCTCTTCCCTCTCCCCCTCCCCCCTCACACACTCATCCTAGCTTAATACTAGCATCCTCTTCCATCCTTATCCTCCCACCCTCTATCTCTCACCCCTCCCTATAATTTCACCGCACCTTCTCACTGATGTTTTCTGTCCATTCCTTTCCGTCCTTCCACCCTCTGACAATCTCCCTACTCTAACGTCTCCCCCTCCCCTCCCCACTGATACTTTCTGTTCTTCCCTCCTCATCCCCCACCCTCCATCTCCCTCCCTCTCTCACTACCCCCTCTCCCCCTACCCTCTAATGTTTCCTGTCCCCCTCTCCCTGTCCTCCCAAACTGTTTTCTTCCCTCTCCCCTCCCCTCTTATGTCGTTTTCTGTCCCTCTCTCTCTATCCTACCATCCTCTACCTCCCCCCTCTCCCTTCCCCTCTTATGTTGTTTTTCTGTCCCTCTCTCCCTATCTTCCCATCCTCTATCTCCTCCCTCTCCCCTCCCCTCCCTCTGATGATGTTTTTCTGTCGCTCCCTCCCACGTTGCACCCATGGAAAGTAACCCAATCCTGTGGCAGGCTCCTGGCCCTGTCAGCGGACTGGCTGTAATTCGGGGCTTGCTTCAGAGATGCCTATTATCCGGCCGGTTTTCACGTTGTACTGTTTTGTTACCACCAGCAAAGGACAGGCGG
>NW_004797494.1:603020-604006 GCF_000002075.1 Aplysia californica | reverse complement strand
CCCCCCAACAAACAACAAGCAAACCAAAAAACCCAACATCTTATCAGTTGACCACTGCCTCTGTGAAAACCAAGCAAAAAAGAAGAAGATTTCAGTATAAGAAATTGGAAAAGGTCAAGAAAAGACAGAGCGTAAATGTGTGTGTGTACACATGGGGTGGTGTAGATTGGGGGGCGGTGGGGGCCGGGGAGGTAAAGTTTAGGTTGGCGATGAGGTCGGGGGATGGGATGGGGATGGGGATGGGGGTGGGGCAGAATGGGTAAAAGACACAGACAAACAGACAGAGAGAGAGAGGAGTGAAAAGGGATAGAAATTACAGAGACCTTGACAAAGATTCACGATCGCGCCTGATCCATCCATCTTCGATGAGCAGAAACACGCCTCCCTTTCAGCGATCCGGCCATCTCGAGTAACCACACACACACAACGCGCCTCTTTCTTCACCTCTCACACTTTCTTTTTGACCCTTTAACAAGTTTTTTTAAAAATCTCTTTTTATCTCTTTCTTTCTCGCTCTTTTCCTCGACTCTATCTCTATCCCCACCCCTCTTTCTCTCTCTCTTCCTCACTCAATCTATCATCATCCTTTTCTCTGTCTTTCTCCCCTCCCCCTTTGACCCCCTCTCTCTCTCTCTTTCTCTCTCTCTCTCCCTCTCTCACTCTCTCTCTCCCTCTTCCTCTCTCTCCCCCTCATTCTCTCTCACAATCCCCTCCTCTCTCTTTCTCTTCCCTCCTCTCTCTGACTCTCCTTTTCTCCCCCCCCACTCCCCTTCTCTCCCTTTTCTCTCCTGGAGGGCCAGGAATGAAGAGCCACGAATCTATCTCTATAGTAAAGCGAGACAATGGACGATGCTGTGTGTGTCGATTGTTCTTGGGACGGAGAGATGAAGGAGCCCTGTGTTTTAGTGAAGACGCTTATGTCGGCAGCTTCATTGTAGGTTATCAGAGCCGCACACGGTGTTTATAGTTGAAGAGTTCTGTTACAA
>NW_004797494.1:598950-600841 GCF_000002075.1 Aplysia californica | reverse complement strand
TAGTTACATTTCCTTTTTAGTAAGGAGGCGAAAACTGATTATTTTGTAATTTTGTTTTTTGTTTTAGTTTTAGTAAGAGTTTTTACAGCACTTGCAACACAAAAAGGTCATATAAGTGTCGAATATTAGAGGTGTTACAAGAGAGTAACAATCACCAAAAAAAAAAAAAAAAGAAAGAAAGAAAGAGGGGAGATAGAGACGATAGGTTTTTTTATTGGAAAGAAGGAGCCAACTACACCAGAGCACCCTCCAACCACCCACAGTTGGAGTGTTTTTTGTTAAAGTTACAATTCCTTTTTGTTTTTTGTTAAATTTTTGTCAAAGAAACCAGTTACGTCGGTGGTTGGCAGGTGCGCTGGTGTGGTTTGCTCCTTCTTTCCTATCAAACATCTATCGTCCTTATCTCTCCTCCTTCTTTTTTTGCGTATGTTACTCTCTTGTAATACTTCTATTCTTCGACACTTATAAATATGACCTTATTGTGCTGCAAATGCCGTAAAACTCTTACGAAAACTCAGAAACCTCAGTTATCAACGACAAATGTATGTAGCTTTAGATATACATACCGAAGACATTTTTAACAGGTCGAGAAGGGTGATATGACATTCCACAATATTGGGTATCTCGAAAGAAAGGAACTCGTCATTCCAAAAAAAAAAAAAAAAAAAAAAGAGCCTAGCCAGATTGAGTGTAGCAAAATCATACAAAGCAGTTTAATCCACATTATTTTGTGCGAATGCTACACGCTATAAAAATCGACACAAAAGAGATTCCGAGGGAGATCCAATAAGATCCAATAAGATCCAGTTCTGTCATTTAGATTCCCTTGTCAGACTCAGCGAATGTTCGACATTCTCAGCTTTAACCTCTCCGTACGCTCTGGGGTCGTTTTGTACTCCCGGGGTTGAATTCTTCATATTTTAGAATATTTATAGAGAGCGCCGTAAAACCCTATACTACATACTATACTACATACTTATAGAGCGAAAATCCCTTCGAAACTTCCAGTATTTCTCAAAAAAGATTTTGACCGACTGCTATACAAAGTTTACGGGTTGGACTAACGAGTATATTTAATTTCCTCTTGGAAAGTGGTAGCACAGAGTTCCCCACGTCGTATGGATGCGATAGTAAAACACGACGTACGGAGAGGGTTGAAGGAGGAAGTAGTATTTATGAGGCATCGTGGTGAAACCAGGCGCTCGTCATAATAATGAAATCGAAAAAATAGTCAATTTTCTGCCTGTTTTTAATGTCTATATAACAACTCATTTAATTTTTCAAGGACTCTCAATCTATAGATGTTACCAGACTTTGGCGGCCATTTTCTGGCTAATTTCACCTACAAGACCGGGAGATCCCACCCTTTTTCAATGGCAAATATCTCGACTTCCATTCAAGATAGATGGGTACATTTTTTTCCCTCACAAGCAAGACAAATGAACAATCTTTATAATGGTACGAGTACCAATAACTTCATATATCAAAAAATGGACGAGTGCCTGATTCCACCACAGATACTATACCCTACGGTAGGCTGTTCTATCTTTGGTTCCACTACGCCGTGACACATTTTGCTTTAGTTGCGCGATACCTCCTTGGCAGGGATGTAGGCCCGTGTGACGAGGGAAGGCAGCTCACAACAATTAGACACGTGCGCCAACGTAACGAGGGGATAAATATGTCCGCTGTAAACACGACGCACAGCTCGTGGAAAAGGGCAATGCTGATGGTGCTGCTTGGGATGATGATGGTGGTGATGATGGTGGTGGTGGTAGTGGTTATGAGGATGGTGGTGGTGGTGATGGTGGTGGTGGTGGTGGTGGGGATGGGAATGGTGGTGGTGGTGATGGTAGTGGTGGTTATGGGGATGGTGGTGGTGGTGGTGATG
>NW_004797494.1:587008-597660 GCF_000002075.1 Aplysia californica | reverse complement strand
AAAGGGGAGTGGAGGTAAGGAAGGGGGAGGGTGGGTTGTGGAAATTGGACGACGTGAGAATCTTGTCTTTTCTCAATTTGCCGGGATGACTTCGTGTGAAAGTCCAGGCCTGTCTACATGGAGAGCTCTCCAAAAAGGACCAGAAAATGTCGGCGAGATAACATGTCCGTGAAAATGGCGCGCTTTGATTGTGCTGCAGTGTTGAAAATGTCAGTCTGCGCCCATGTAGCTTTCTCGCCGACGCGAAGACGTGCGTCTTGATAGTTTCCCGCTGATTCCAGGACCACGCCAGCGTCTGTGCCAGATTGGCCGTTGTGTGGTGTGGCTTGGAATTGGTTTAACGCCCTTTCAACACTGTTCCGTTATTTAAGAGGCGCGACCTCTGATTTAACGACCGTTTCCGATTGGACTGTGCTAAACCAAATGGCCGGTGAGTCATGATGTCTTCACAAACAACCCAAGTTCAAGAACGCCCGGGTGTGGATTTGAACCCAGTACTATCCCCACCGCTATTAATTACTTGCTACTTGTTACTTGTCCTGGGCAACACCGTCATTGCACTCCGGACATACACCGGCCTCCCTTGACGATACTCCCAGCATTATCGCCTAAAGAGGTAGCAAGGGAAAGAGGAAGGAGAGGAGCCTGTAGAGACAAACTTTCCGGAATGAGGAAAAGTCGGATAAAATCAGACAGACTTAGACACAAAAACTTAGCCACATGTTACACCGCTGTTCATAAAGCCCCCCCACCCCCCACACCTACTGAAGTGACGATGCGAAATACTGTTCAGGTGAAGATCACATGCAGAGAGGGGAAGGTTTTCCAAATACTAATATGTAGAAGTGCCAAGAGAACATTAAATGCCAAGAGAACAAAAAGACACAAAGTAATCCAGACCCCTCATACAGTCATCACCCTACTACCTTCGTTTGAAAAGAAATACGAAATTATAACACTACTAAGACCAACATGAATCACACTTTCGACCCCATCCGCCCCCCCCCCCACCTTAAAAAAAAGCATAGACAGATTCTGAAAAACGTTTCCACATCACATTCTGATCGAGACAATCAGCCTGCCCACACTGAAATGGACCCTCATGAAGAGGGGCGAGGAAGCATGGAGCATCCCGTCTTCCCAAGACCCCAGTTCTAGATTCAAGTAACTCAAGTTATTCAAGTAAATCATTCTGATCGAAACCTGGATCAGATCCGAGTGTTTGGTCAAGTCAAAAACCCCTACGCTTCCCCCCTTCTCTCTCCCTGTCTCTTGATACTTCTGGATCTAAACCGTATAACAAACAGTGTTGATTGTCCTGATCTCTCCTTTTCTGCGTTACTCTCTTGTAACACCTCTCATCTTCGGCACTTATATGATCTTATTGTGTTGCAAGTGCCGTAAAACTCTTACTAAAACTTGAAAAAAACTCACAGTGTTACGTGC
This sequence comes from Aplysia californica, assembly GCF_000002075.1. NCBI lineage: Eukaryota > Metazoa > Mollusca > Gastropoda > Aplysiida > Aplysiidae > Aplysia > Aplysia californica. Next base: position 596,214 of record NW_004797494.1, on the reverse strand, counting down.
TGTAATCATTTTCATCCTTTTGGTTCTCCACGTTTCAGATTACTAAGCTGAAGATCGACAGTAACCCGTTCGCCAAGGGTTTCAGAGACTCCAGTCGACTCACAGAGTTCGACAGGTCAGTGTACGTTATCAATTTTTCACTTTTCCATTTTTGTTTTTTTGCTTATTTGTTTTCTTTTGTTTGTTTGTTGTTTGTTTATTTGTTTGTTTGTTTGCATGTTTGTATGTTTGTTGCTTTTTGGTGGAATTTGACGCTCAGGTAGACACGTCATTATGCAGGAGTGAAGTAAAAACCCCAGGATAAGTCAGTGTTTTAAAGGAAAAAAAAATCGTACAAATTATGTACCAGTCAAACATCCTTATGAAGTCAGTTAAATGACAAAACTGACTGTCATTCTAAAACTGAATTTTAGAAATAAAAGCAGGTCACGATCAGAATGAGCTAAAGTTTATTAAGCTTGTTGAAGAGTGAAAAAATATTAGGATCAGTGTGACTTAGCCTTTTTTCACTTGACCCTTTCGTATCTTTCGATGGTCATCCAACTGAACATTGTGTTGACGGGGAACTCTGTTAGTAAGTAGATATATAGATAGAAAAATAGTTATATAAATAGATAGATGGATAGATAGATAGATAGATAGATTCATAGATAGATAGATAGATTCATAGATAGATAGATAGACAGATAGATAGAAAGATAGATAGATAGATAGATAGATAGATAGATAGATAGATAGATAGATAGATAGATAGGTAGGTAAATAGATAGATAGACAGATAGATAGATAGATAGGTAGGTAAATAGATAGATAGACAGATAGATAACACATTTCTCTAGGGTGTCTACACTAATTTTAAAAGTTAATTTTAAAATCCAAAGTGCTGCATATTTTGTAGTTGTTGTTGTTGTTTCTACTAAACACAAAAGCGCCAGTGGGTGGTTGTCGGGTGCTCTGGGGTGGTTTGCTTCTTCCTTCCTATCAAACATCTATCGTCCTTATCTCCCCTTCTTCTTTTTTAAGTTTGTTACTCTCTTGTAATGACTCTAATTTTCTGGCGGTCATATGACCTTATTATGCAGTTGCGAACGACGTAAAACCTCTACTAAAAAACAAAACAAAAAAACAAAAACAAAAGCGCCAGTTGATAGAAATGAGCAGGGTAAAAAAAAGAACAAAAAAAAACTATTAGTAAGGACAAGAAAAAAATAATTCTGATCTTCCAGTGATTTGAACCTAAAATGTCAACGTTGATTGTGACGTCACGTTGGTAGCAAACTGCCCCCCACTGTGTGCGGGATAACCTTTGTGTACTCAGCAGTACTTGGTCGAACTGTACTCATCTAGGACGAAACTTTACCTGAGTTGCCGTCACCGTTATATCATGTTGAACTTAAAATGAACGTTCCCATAGCAGCAAGATCCGCAAAGCAAAATGGTCGCCCTTAAGGACAAGCGGGCTAACCTAGATTTCAGGGGTTTCCAGAAATCTTGACCCACACCAAAAGTGGGCATTGCCCTACCTATAGGAGAAGTTTGGTTTCATTGGTGTGTATATTTGTTTAGTTATAGAGAAAACTGTCCTTGTCTTTTAAAGAAACTGAACAAGTGGCAAAAACCTTACCTTCGGTTTTCTCTAAACAGTATTTTTCGGGATAGCCCCCTTGTGCTTAAAAGCGACCAATTTAAACCTGGTGTTGTCAAACATCAAAGCCAAAATTTAATTAACTGCAGTACATGGTCTATGAAGAACTCGTTTTTGATTTTTAGTATGTTCTTATGCACAGTAGAATTGAAAATGGGTTGATTTATTAATGCCATTCTCATACTGTACTGGAACAACATAGGGGGAACTGCTGCTTTTTCCTTCCTCATCCTTATCATCGTCACTTTTCCTCTACAACTTTTGTATGATTGTCTCTCGCTTGTAAACTGTTATTTCCGGGGTGCCTTGATCGTCGAAGCAGACTTTGTGCTTTTGATGCTAGAGAGGTTTAGAAGAGTAAGCTTGATTCCCGTTTAGACTTCTCTGTTAACATCCACCCCTTAGCGCCCATATAACCTTATGTAGTTGTGAGCGCCGTAAAACCTTACTAAATCAAAACTCGTTTTTGACTAAAAAGCGAAAGGAAGATATCTTTCCGCCAATGTCTATCTTGAACAATCCGTGATGACGACATCGGGGCGATAGAAGATCTTGCCCCCCTGTGGGGCGTAGACTCGATGACATGAGCAACTCTAAACACTCGTGGGGAGCGATCCTGAGACTGCTCACCACGGAGAGGTGTAGGCTGTTCCTTTGTTGTGAGTGGCGCTCGTCTATCGAAACACGGGATCTGCGGTGTTGGCATGCCAGTCATAGAGATGGGGGAAACGACAGAAGAGGTAAAAAGTAAAGTAAAGTTGTTCCCGCATCCGATCCGGACATTGGGGGATTGCCTTGTTAGTGAGACAACTTCCTGGGCCTTCGGCATATTGTGGTAAGGTGGTCAGTTCCTTTCCACCACGCCTATACTTCCCCAACTCGAAGTCAGGTACCCATTACTGCTGGTTGGGCAGGAGGGGGCGAAAAAAATCCGTGTCCGAACCGAGGCTCGAACCCGGACTTTCCGCTTCGGAGACAAACGCACTAACCGTTCTGCCATTGCACCCTCCCATTCAAAATTATTCAATTTTTCCGAACTGTATATGTTTATATATGAGTCAACCGCACGGGAACACTCTGAGCTGTCTGTCCGTTAGTCGAATTTCCGCAGCTGTAATAAGTAGAAAAAGTAACCTCTAAAGTAAAACTTCCTTCATTGTTTCTATTGTCTGGGTGCTCTATTAGCTTTGTTGTTCTCAAGTGGGAATTTAGTATCTGTCACACTGCTTCCAATCCAGAATGGGACATTTTTGCACTTTGTTTTTCTTCAAGTAACTTAATTGCCCTCTGACCAAACCGGCTTGCTGTTATTGAAGTTAGACCAAAGTCTCAGACAATGCCTCTTAAATACCCTCAACTGAGTCTGCAAAAACAGTGTGTGTGTGTGGGGTGGGGGGGGGGGGGGTCAAATCAAACTGTTACTACTCTCTGTCGTTTTTCCTGTTTCTATGACAACGCGAGCCGCCGGACGCCATGCGATACCCCGTCAGTTTACGGCTGATGCCGGCGCCCCACAATGCAGCACTGGTGACACGTCATCACGTCTATCTCCCGAGACTTCCGCTCACGTAAAGAAGGAAATTCCGGCGGCGGAGTTGAGAGGACGAAGGGGTGAGCTTGGAGAATAGGCTCATAGTTCACACGGGTTACCTCTGAGCTTCGAGAGAGCTAGAAAAGTCACACACTCACACGGGTTATCTCTGAGCTTCTAGAGAGGTAGAACATACTCACACGGGTTACCCCTGAGCTTCGAGAGCGGTAGAAAAGTCTAACAGTTCACATGGGTTACCTCTGAGCTTCGAGAGCGGTAGAAAAGACTAACAGTTCACACGAGTTACCTCTGAGCTTTTTACAGCAAGTTGTACGTTAACCTTCGTCGTCTACATTTAGACTTTCAAATTGTCAAGAAATCCTAATACAGTTAAGGGCGTGATTATGTTGGCCGTGCAGAAGCAAGTAATCATTTAGAGTTCTGAAAGTTGCTTTGCAAACAAACATTTGAAAGTGTTTAGGAAACTTCCTAAAAGTATTACTGGTATTCATTTAGAGTTCTGATAGTTGCTTTGCTAACAAACGCTCCGAAGTGTTTGGGAAACCTCCGACAACAGTTAAGCGGATGTATTTTGTAGATTGTTGAAGAAAAAGAACGATTGCACAGATGTCGGATCTGAGGTTTAAAAAATGTCTTTTTAAGACCCCAGGAGGTGTTATGGGAATGCGTGACTTCTCTGCTTTTTGGCAGTTATATTCAACAGCTGAGTTTCATGTTCCGATTTCAAGTCAAATAGAGAATACCCCCACTAGAATATGGGCTACATTATGCCACTGCCATCTTCTGTTCTAATGAGCAGTGCGCATACATGGGGGAGGATGAGCTTTGTGTTGACATGTATATCATTAGCTTAAGTGATATCGCCCACCGACTTAAGGCTGACAATATCTGACAACAATGGATAATATATCTGCTGTTAAATCACGTTAGGCTCTGCGGTTCGATTCCGACTCATGACAGATCAGCAGCTCTGCGAGTGTGCTGGCTTATGTATTGGAAACAAAAGTCGTGTCAGAGATATCACCCTTGGAGTGTTTATTGCGACGCGCAAATCTCCGCCCCGAGAATCCTGCCACTGGTATTAATGCTCATCGCCGAGCAGGTAATGGGACACTTGGAAGAATACAACTTCATCCCCCCAAACAGCACAACAAAAACAAAACAAAACAAGGCACCTTCTCCCCCCCTTATGCCCAAAGTCTTAAGGCAAGACAAATCACAATAGCCAAAAGCAACCCAAACATTGCTAGCATTTACAGCCCAAAAGCAACCCGAAAAAAAGGAAAGGAACAAGGAAAAAATCGTCAACCTAAATCAAAATTACAGAGTGAAAAGCCACCCCCTTCACCTCCCCCACCCACACCCACCCACACACACCCACACATAAATACTTCATGACGACAATGAAGCAAACCAAATATAAACAGACTTATAATGATTAAACATGAAAAATGACAAAGCAATTTAAGAAAGTACAGAATGAATATTTCAATAAAACAAAAATAAGATAAATATGAGCATAGAAAACCAACCTTCGCCAAAATAAAAAATGAAACTAACCTCAAACAAAACAACAAGAAACAAACGGAAAGGACCCGTATTCCAGCCCCGTAAAAAAGAGAGAAAAAAATCCCCTATAACTAACCTCCCCCCCCCCCCCTGCCCACCCGCCAAATAAAAACCCCAATGAACAGATGTAAGAATCTAGAGGCCGGATACCAGGTAACTGCACCATCGACACTCTCGAAATCCCGCCTAATCCTGGGCCCAGGTGTCACATGGCTCACGTCAGATCTGTCCCTGGCTCGCCTCTTGGGTCACACCCCAGGACATCAACACGACCAGCAAACACCCTCTAAAAAAAGAAAAATCAACAAACAAAAAAAACCAACCCAAAAAAATAAACCAACCAACCAGCAACCCAACAACAAAAAAGCAGAAAAAACTCAACAAGAAACAGATATTTAAAAAAAAATAGAATTTTTTTTTTAGCAACCTCAGAGGGGGTTTTATACATAGAGAGCTCGTTCAGCATTTCTTGTCATACATGACCGGATACAGCCAGCGCGAAGTTTTGAAAAAAAGTCCTCCACCTCGATGAAAATTAAAGTTGTATACTGCGCGACACCTGATAGGATGATTGTGTGCATGCGATAGGTTAATGTTTGAGCTGCAGAGCGTGGAATCGAGCTGCAAAAAGCTGTGGAGCTCGTTGTAAACCGAACCAGGAGATGTAGCGGTGACATTTTGAGGGTTTTGCTGAAAGGCTCGGGCAGAGCTTTGGCAACTTGCTTAGGCTATCGCCTCACAAACCGGCCTTTGTCGGGGTAATCGGAGAGTCCGCCAACTCCCAAATTAACGCAAACAGTCCTTACACCTGATAAATCCCCCCAGTACACCCAGAGTTATTTCCTTTTTCTTAACACTTAAGTTCTCCTTTTCGGATACGTTTCAGTAAATGGAAACGCTCCTCTTTGGGACGACTACCTATTCCGTGCACGACGAGTTGATCGACCGACCCCGGCCTCTTTTGTGGCGGGGGGGGGAGGGGGAGAATGAAGAGAGAGAGAGAGAGAGAGAGAGAGAGAGAGAGAGAGAGAGAGAGAGAGAGAGAGAGAGAGAGAGTAAGAGAGAGAGAGTGAGACGGGGAGAGAGTGAGGGAGAGAGAGGGGAGACAGGGAGAGAGTGTGTGTGTGTGTGTGTGTGTGTGTGTGTGTGTGTGTGTGTGTGTGTGTGTGTGTGTGTGTGTGTGTGTGTGTGTGTGTGTGTGTAATTTCCGTACTTATGTACACATTTGTCCTTGCTCAAAGACTGAACTGACAATGCTGATAGATGGATATCTAGCTCACGCGTGCAAAATTGATGAAACAGGACTTGCCACCCTTTTCAGAAGAAATTGTTCGTTGTAACATAGCTCAGAGAGCATAATGAATTACGGCCAGGAAAAAATACAACAAACAATCAGACTGCGTTAACATGTAGATCAAATTCACAACCAAACAAATTGTGGAAATAAATGCTTTGAGTGTTCTGACACTGCATTTTCAATGATTGTTTCTATAGCATCCTCTCACCCAATAGCCAACAGAATGTATCCGCTGACAGTTCAAGCAGTTGCGAGCGCCGTAAAACCTTATACTATACTATGACAGTTCAATAGTGCGCAAAGGTTGCTTTATAGCGGAGTTGCAAGATGCTTCACACAGCTATGTGATATTATTAGTGATGAGTCGAAGCGACATTCCGTTGTTTGTGGTGTCCATTGAAATGGAAAATAATCTATTCTTTAATACTCTCAACCATGTTTAGTTTAAGTAAGTGTTATACGGCACTTGCAGCACAATAAGGCCATGTAAGTGCCGAAGATTAGAGGTGTTACAAGAGAGTAACAAACACAAAAAAAAGAAGGAGGGGGGATAAGGACGATAGATGTTAGATGGGAAAGAAGAAGCAAACCACACCAGAGCACCCGCCATCCACCCACTCTCAACCATGAATTATCATGTGGCGGTGTGACTTACATAACTGGAGTTGCAAAACCCTGTTCTTTATCATGTGAGAAGTTAGTTTCTATGTTTCTGAATACAATGGCTATTCTCCAAAAATGTTTGTATCTTCAGCACCTTTGTAGACTCTCGTACCAACGTACTTGAATACTTGAATACTTGAATGTAGAACTGGGGTATTAGAAAGACGGGGTGCTCCACGCTTCCTCGCCCCTCTCCATGATGGTCTATTTCAGTGTTGGTAGGCTGATCGTCTCCATCATCAGTTGGTTGTTGTGCGTTTGCGTGAGTGCACCTTTAGGTCTAACTTTTATAACGTCTACTGCCATTGTTAACGACCAAGACAAATTTCTCCCTGCGATATGAATAAAGAGTGTCACTGTCATTGTCTGTATATTTTCTGCTCCAGTCTCTTCGTTGGCATAGAACTCATCGCAGACAAACTGACATAAGGAATAGTCCTCTGTCTATGGCGGCATTTCCCCAGTTCACTGTGTCACATTCTCACTCACTGGGTGTAGACTGTTTGGCATGGGGGAGGGAGGGGGAGTAGCATCCTTTACAGGTGCTGAAATAAGTCTATTGCCGAGTGAGTGCCCATTTCCACCTGGATACCTGGACACCTGGCGTCGGTGACCTAGTGGTTAGGCTACCGGACTCGTAATCGTGAGGTTGCCGGTTCGGGGGTTCAAGCTGTGGGCCCGACGTGGTGTACTTGGGAAAGGCACTTTACACGAATTTTCCTCAATACACCAAGGTGGGTATGGGTACCCGGCCATAGACAGCGAAAGATCTTGTTAGTATGTTAGTGTTTTAGCGCCTATAAAAGGCCGCTTGCACTCAGGAAATTGAGGTTGTTTCAGAATGCTCTCAAGTCTGCTGGGGTAATAGTATAGATTGTGAAGGTCCTCACACATTTCGCCTTTCTGAAAATGGTTCTTGGAAAAAGTTGGAAAACCCGGACCCGACCTAGATTCGAATTTTGACCTCCAGGGTATCGGCCAAGCTTCTAACCAATTGCACTACAGTGCACAGAAAAAATAAAAACAAAACAAAAATCAAAATCCAACACCCCTCATCTTAGTCCTCTCTGAGGTTTTTCCATCATACCTGTACGACGCACACAGGATTATGACGTTGCACATGCGGTTCTGTCGACGGAAAGGAGTAGCAAAACGGGCCTGACGGCCGGCTCTAAAGCACAAGCTAATCCGCGCGTCTTTGGCGGAGCGCTGCTCTGGCGTTTGGCGTTAATCTTGCCCACATTGACACCATAAACACTCACAGCGGGGACACGGGGCTCGCAGCGGACGCCCGTCCACAGCACTAACAAATAGTTGCCCATTTGTCTGTATATTGTCGGCGGTCGGGGCTCGCCAGATAGTCATCGCGCAAGGGGGGAAGCGTTTAGCCAGATTATTAGCCGCTAGATCGTATGTCCTCGCCTGTGTATTATGTCTTGGCGTTGGCACCGTGAGGCTTATGGCAGACGTATCATGGCCCGGCTAAGCCCCGCTCTGCCTGACGTGGCTCCGGTGACAACGTGAAGGATTACACGGGCTTACATCCCTCGCCTCCGTCCTACGTCCTTGTTACGTTCTACGACAAACTTAAGGAGTACGGCCTCCCCCCGGCCAACTGCAAACCTGTCCAGATGTCGCGGGCTGGAATCTCAACTATGTAGATTGAGAAATTAAAAGCTTTTCGTTTCTCTAAGTTTCTCCCTTTGATTAGGCTGCGCGGACTATCATTTTTGTGGCTGTTTTGCTTATTAGTTTTTTTCTCTTTCTGACACCTGAAAGTTCCTGTCGGCGACTATGGATAATTGTAGTCCTACTTGGTGGAGTGTCGAGAGAAATCTACTTTTGCGTCACATCTGCCCTGTGGTTCTGTGTAAATTATTATCAGTGAAAACATCGATAGGTCTAACAATGCAACTTCACACCTCAACGGGAACTATGCGTGGTTTTGTTCTTTTTTAATTTAAATTATTCTATGGCACGGAAGATATCAAATTTCTGATAATTTGTCTCGGGGAAACAAAAGATGGTAAAGTGTTTGTTTTCTCGATTTGAAAAGGCTTGGGATAAAGTGGGGATTGGGCTGAGGGTCGAGCGGGGTAAGGGGAGAAGTGAAACTGTGGATATGGCGAGAAGAACGAGTAAGGAAATTATACCAACTCGGAGCTTCTGCCTTCTACCTTGTGTGTTTAGTGAAAAGGTGAGGGTGGACGGGAAAATGGAGTGTCGGTAAAATGTAGGTTTATAAAGACACTTTGGTTGCATTTTTGTTTTTATTTCGTGTTTATTGATAAGAGTAGGCTTCAGCTGCCACCCGGGCAAAAATCAAAATTTCCTATCAACTGAAAATGTTTAGTGTGTCCCGCGCGCTCATATGACCTTATGCAGTTGCGAGCACTGAAAAATACTTACCCCCCAAAAAATATTTCGTGTTTCAATGGGACTGCAAATTTGCTATGGAAAAAAAGCTTTTGAAATTGGCG
>NW_004797494.1:581849-583974 GCF_000002075.1 Aplysia californica | reverse complement strand
ATTAAAGTACACAGGCTCTGATCGCTTTACAATACAGTACAACGCACAACAGTAACATAAAACGTTGTGTTCTGACTAGAAGAAAATCTCTCCAAATATTCATCATATTGATTTGAAAGCAGAAACGACTTCCGCTGACATTTGAATACAATCAAAAGATTTGATCTCTTTTAAAGTGGCACTTGGTAAAGCATTCCAGTCTTCATTCTTTTCATGCACCTTATTCCAGATCACGCAGCGGCCCTGAGTCTTCTGTACAGCTGGCGGATGCAGTCAGCGTCCCTGTTGCCAGGGCAACCCACCGTCGTTGGTCCTAACCCTTACGCCGTGTACGGCAGCTTCCTGGGGCACGCCTACCGAGGGGTGGAGGCGTCGGCAGCCGCTGCAGCAGCCGCAGCCGCAGCGGCAGCAGCAGCTTCCGGAGACATGCGCAATGGAGGCGCGTCTGTCATGAACGACGTCCTTATGCGTAGCTCTTTCTACAAGCAGACGGTGACGTCATCTCTCGCCGCGGCCTACCAGCGCGGGTTGTACAGATACCACCCGTACCTCCCTCAGGACCGCGTGCGATCGCCTGACACTTAGTGGGATGTATCACGTGCGTGGCTAGGCTAAAACAGGACGGTTATCGCGTGCTTGGAAGTGGAACCAAAGTGGACAAAAGAAATGTAATCCACAGAGAGGAAAAAGATGCTAAATCCGCACCTGATGGACATGGATGGCTGGTGCCTGATGTAAGTGAATTATTGATGGCCAATGGTCAATGGTCGTCGTCACAGCACTTGATCAAACAAAAACAAAGTGAAGCGTGAGTACGTGAGTGACTCTTCTGAAACAGCAGAAAGTTCTGCAGTTAGCTTCACTGACTGAGACTTCTGGACATCCAGTGTGTTTAATGTCTACTCCGGGGATTTCCGAAGACTTCAGGAACCTTGGTGAGCAACTACTGGTTGGTCTGACGACCACTTTGGTTCGCCGGCGAGGGTCAATATCAACCCTATCCGTACGTCGTGTTTTACGATCGTATCCATGCGACGTGGGGAACTCTGTGCCACTACTTAATAAACCCTAAGTGATACGGAATTCTGGCGAAAAGACTTGAAGTCCAAGAGTTCGAAAAGTGTTAGTTTTTTTTCCTTTAAAAAATAATAAGTTTTACGGCAGTGAGAAACTTAAGCTTGTAGAAAGCTGTGACTCTGAAAGAACTCTTGGTTATTCGACATGGCGCTGGGCTAAGAGACACACCACAATAATGCCAGCACTTCTTCGTCTGTTTGTCACTCACAACTCTTTGTGGTATTTCAGTGTGAATTTGATTTGAGACGTTGTAATGATCATTATTATGTTGTGCAAATGTAACAATTGAAACGAGAAAAAAAACTTTGGAAGAGAAAAGTGAGAAAATATTTACTGTACAAACGTTTAGAAGAATGAAAACAGCAAAAGTGTGTAACGTGGTTTGCACTTAATTTGAAAATGTACCATGTATACGAGGGTGTGGTGGCGGAGCGGTTAGTGCATTCGTCTCCGAATCGGAAAGCCCGGGTTCGAGCCTCGGTTCGGACTCGGATTTTTTTTCACCCCCCTCCTGCCCACTCAGCAGTAATGGGTACCTGACTTCGAGTTGGGGAAGTAAAGGCGGCTTGGAAAGGAACTGGCCACCCTATCACAATATGCCGAAGACCCAGAAAGTTGTCTCACTAACAAAGGGATTCTCTATGTCCAGATCGGTTGTGGGAACATCTTTTTACCATGTATGCAATTTTTACGACTTTTAGGGATGGTGAATGAACAATGCGGTTTATGTATGTCAGTGAGAGATTGGGTGTTTGTGGCAGAAGATATTCGGAGGCGTCTCCGGCGAGTACCCAGGAACTATTCGGAGACCTACTCCCGCATACAAATGCACTGCTTTGGGGGGTCAAACTGCGTATTGTTTGCTGCAGATCACGCATATAGCTATTAAAACTGTCGAAAATCAATTATTTTAAAGAAAATTTCAAACGTAACTGCAAAATATGAAATTATGGGTTAAAACCTTTCATACTTTTTTAAAACTTGGTCCAGGGGCACAAAGCATTTTGATTGGTTTTTCTCCGTCTGAGACTGAGATAGATACTGTGTG
>NW_004797494.1:579682-581445 GCF_000002075.1 Aplysia californica | reverse complement strand
CCGACCCGACTAGACCCGACCCGACTAGACCCGACCCGACTAGACCCGACCCGACTAGACCCGACCCGACTAGACCCAACCTGACTAGATCCGACCCGACCCAACTAGACCCGACCCGATCCCATCTGCAAGGGCGCCCCGTATAATGCTAATCTAGAAACTGCCTGGAACCCGCGAACACCAACCTCGAGGCGAGCCCGCCAAATTCTACAGGTGAAGGCGTTGAGTAGATACGAGAGGTGCAACTCAGGGCCAGATAAAACTGGCAAAATAGCTGTCTTCTTGTGGTGGAGCGCAGATGCATCTCAAGTCCAAGCTGTGTCTCTTGCTCAGGCAAACTGTATCGCTTTAACTGGGGGGTTACTAGCAACTAGTTATGTTTACTATGACTTGTGTCACGACGCGGTGGAATCAGGCGCTCATCAATTTTTGGGCATTTTAAAGCTTGTTCATTTGTCTTATTTTCGATGAAAATGAACTATCCATCTAACTTGAATAGAAGCTTAATCAATATTGGCAATTGAAGGACGTGTAGGTGGCCTGATTTCAGAAGTAAACTTGACAAGAAAATGACAGCCAAGTTCGGTGACTTTTATAGCTTAAGAGTCTTTGGAAAATGAAAATTTATAATTATTTTTCTTACAATAAAAACTTTTCCGTAAAATCCATAAAGAAATATGTCTTAAAAGCACAAAAAGGTGTTGAGCCAAAAAATAAAAATTCGAAAAAAATTGCACAATCGGCGAAAAAATGTCAGTTTCTCCGATTTCATTATTTTAACGAGCGCCTGAATTCACCACGATGTCTCATAATTTGTAACATGCTCATTCGTCATTAATTTTACTTCATGGGAAATTCCATTAAATGTGGGGTCAGATATAAAGCTTAATTAAGGTATTTTAAAATAAAGTGAAGCCATCAAGAGTTAGGAAAATTTTTGCTTCCAAAAAGGTGTGTGCGTGGGGGGTAATCTCCGACCCGCTGTTTGATTATGTCCATAAAAGCAGCGAGATTAAAGAAACGAAATTAAGCTGGACGTAATCCCCCTAAATCAAACCGTTTAGATAAGTACCCACACTATAAACTAAAACTTAAGCAGAAATTCGTCTGAAGCAAGACGTTAAAATCCATGTAAACCTGTTCAATAGTTCACATTTTTAATACGCGTACTGTTGTCTTGTAGCATGTTAGACAGAAATTCATTTCAACCAAGACCTTCAGTAACTTGGTGAGCAGTTTAAATTTGTGTAAACTTGTTAAGTAGTTCAGATATTTTTATCTCTCTGTAACTCGCCTACTTCTTTCTTGTAGCATTCTTGTAGTATGTTAGACAGACATTCATCTCAAGCAAGACTTTCAGCAACTTGTGTGAGCAGTTCAAGTTTGTATAAACTTGTAACGTAGTTCTGATATATCTCTCTGTAACACGCCACCTACTTTCTTGTAGCGTGCACCCTCCCTCCCACGTCTTCGCCTTCTGAGGTTTATTTCCTCACAGACTGTTCGCCACATCTCACAGTATGGCAGCTTCATTGCGCCATCTGGTGGACAAACCCTCATAATACCTGCGCCTTGAGCTGCAGCAGATTTAGAATATAAAAAAGCAAACTGTAAACAAGAGAAGAAGTTAACGGGGAAAATTGAGACGAGGACGATGGACTTCCAAAAGAAGAGAATAGAGAGAGGGAGAGTGAGTATGTAAGTGAGGGAGGGAGAGAGAGAGAGAGAGAGAGAGAGAGAGAGAGAGAGAGAGAGAGAGAGAG
>NW_004797494.1:575480-578314 GCF_000002075.1 Aplysia californica | reverse complement strand
AATTATTATTATTTTTGTTATAATGATAACAATACTGACAATAATAATAATAATAATGGTTTGTGTTAGATCACATGCATAGGTACTTATAAATTGGAAATATGGTTGGAATTTCTGTTTGAAAAACAGAAGTTGTCTTGTAGACTTTTCATGCCTTATGTGATGACATGTAAATATAATTCATTGAGACCAAAGTGTTTTGTTTTTTCCCTCATCGTGTACATAGATCAGATCTGCTATGCATTTCAGAGGCTTGGATTATCTTTTGTGCTGTATTCTTTTGTGGGAGTTTCTGATGGTGTACATTATATTCAATTGGAACAAAAGTGCAGGTGTACATTCATATAGACAACAGGGCTCAGATAGATCAAAACCCTATGACGAATATAATAATACATGTTTAAGGGGGCGTTTTCATGTGCTGTTGACTGGCTTTGAACCCCAGGGAGTGAAATATTTCGCTAGCCGCGTGATTCAATCCCCTAAGTGACAAAATGTTTCGAAAATCACTTTGAATTGATCCCTTTATGTAGCACATCCATTGATACACCTTATGTCAAAATTCCGAGTTTGAAAGGCTACTGCAAAGTGTTTCAATCCTTCAGTAAATCAATCACCTACATTGTCACACCAGTCCTCAATTTTCACGTGATTCATCCTCCCAAATACCAGTTTTTGCGTTAAATATAAAAATAATTAATATTATTAACAAGAACTACCGAAATCGAGATAAGGCACAATACAAAAAATCACGGAGCAGATGGGCTCGTATTTTTTGGCGGGAAACTGATAGGAATGTGGCTGAAGAAGCCCAAGGGATGATCCACCCTCACGTCTGCTGCACAGCTGTGTCTCAAGGTGTGGAGTTAACGCCTGCTTACCTCTGTAGCTCCAGGTCTGTCAGACTTTGTCATGTGCACGGCCCCAGGACTCAGTTCTTGACACCATCTGGAGCTGGAGTCGTCTGTGGAAAACTTTGGCGTAGAAAATGGAAGAGTTATAATGAGGACTCAGTTCTTGACAACATTTGGAGCTGGCGTCATCTGCCAAAAACTTTGGCGTAGAAAATGGAAGAGTTATAATGAGGCATCGTGATGAAATATTTTGAGCTCTATACAAGATAAATGGATATTTATTTCATAGGAAGCATGGCAAATAAATCAGCTTTGAGATGATACCAATAACTCCACATGTCCAAAATTTGCAACCCCCTGAGTCCGCCGCGTCGTGACAGATATTATTATTGTCTTGTGTTTGGCGTTTCACGTACATTTTTGTTGCTGTTGGGTCAAAGTTTATGAGTAAACATTTAGGACATCTGTAGCGCGCTGAAGCTTCAGTTCTGAGGGAATTTAGGGGTCCCCAGCTGTCGTCGTCGTTGTATTGGAGGAATTAGTTTGTGAACTTTCGTACCGTCGAGTGACTCATAATACGCCTCTTTCGTGTGAATCTTTTTTGACGTAGTTCAAAATGGATGTCCTGTTTGGAAAAATATGTGTAATAATAGGCCTAAGCCGTTGCTGTGTCTGTAAGTTCATAATAGCCAAAAACGTTGATAATGGAAATTGTAAGTTGTACAAAATATATCTCTATAGAAGATGGACGTTTCATTCAGATTTTTTTCCCTCTTCAATGATCATATTGTGCTTATATGGGGGACAAGCCCTCGCTATATTATCAAAAAGTATGTCCTTGATTCGTTATTGTAAAGTTCTTAAAAAATAAATATAAAATAAAACCTATGCTGTACTTGTATGAAAATGAAATGAATTTTAAAATTCCCATACCATGTTTTCTAGTCAGTCATTGTTTCAGTCCCCATTTTCCATGTGAGTGATATATTGAAAAGGTATACTTAAATCCTCTTATGGAATGATTTACGTTGTGTAAATAACAAGAGTTTGACAAATGTCTAAACTTGTGTATTATAATATCATAATATTGAACATTTCAATTTTGAGAACTTTCATTTCCATATTATTTTTATTGTACGGAGGAGATATAGTTGACTCGGGGAGAAAATTCGGGGATATAGCTTACTGCTTCGTTTTTGTTTTTGCTGTAAGGACCCGAAAGAGAGCAGATGTTGGTGTTGGTCGTGAAAGTATTATTCTATTTTTAAGATAACGTTCTAATTGTCTTGTTTTTTGTTTTTTTTTGGTGTGCTCCTAACCCCCACAGCTCAGATATTTGTTGGGTCGAGCCTACTCTCTCTTGATCAAAAGCGTTTTCGTTTAGTATATTATTATGTGAAACGTGCAGGCAAAATGAGTTACTTCTTGGATTCGAGCCCTATTGAAATAGATACAAACGTATAAACGTGATAGATATACGTTTTTAAAATACATAAGTATAAAATAATAACAGGCCTATTACATTTTAAGAATTTCATATGGCATAACTAAAAAATCTACAAATTTGACCATAGTATTGATTTTTTGGGGGTCAAAATCTACATTTGTGGATTGCAAGAAGTAATTCATTTTGTCAGCACGGCTCACATATTATTATCTGTTCGGTCCTTTTAAATTCTTTTCTGCTATAATATTATCTAATCTAACATGTTAGTATTCGTTTGGGAATTTCAATGATCGTGCTCTTTATTAGTCTTATGTTTGCAACTTTCAGGATGATGATGATGATGATGATGATGATGATGATGATGATGATGATGATGAATAACATGATCATCATTGCTATAACTGCTATCATTACTATCATTATGTTTATAATTATTTTGTTCATAAATATATCCATTGTTGTTGTTATCATCACCATCACCATTAATGTTTTTACTTTATATTATTATTATTATTATTATTATTATTATTGTT
>NW_004797494.1:568441-575180 GCF_000002075.1 Aplysia californica | reverse complement strand
ATAATAATAACTTTTATGTTATTATTATTATGTAAGTGTTATCGTATTACTATTATTGTTATTATTGTTATCATTATTATTATTATTATTATCATTGTTGGTATTATTGTTATTATATCATTCACACTATCATTTGACCATAGGTGAATAACTGAAGCAGCAGACAGTTGAGTTGTCTTTCAGCAATCTGCCTGTCACATTTTAACTACTTATGCTGTAAAACATGTCACATTTTAACTACTTATGATGTAAAAAAATGTCACTTTGAAACGACTTATGATGGAAAAAAAGGTCACGTTTTCACTACTTATGATGTGAAAAATGTCACATTTTAACTATTTATGCTGTAAAAAATGTCACATTTTAACAACTTATGATCTGAAAAATGTCACATTTTAACGATTTATGATATGAAAATGTCACATTTTAACGATTTATGATATGAAAAATGTCACATTTGAACTACTTATAATGTGAAAATGTCACATTTAAACTACTTATGATATGAAAAATGTCACGACTTATGATCATATGAAAAATGAAGTGTTTTCCCCCCTTATTTCTCGTGTTTGTACGTTTCTTTTTGCTGAATGTTAGTGATCAGTCCCCCTCCTGGTTAGTTGTAATGAGTTCTTTTTTTTACATTACAAGCATTCACTGATGTTGTTTTCCCCCCATGTTATTATTTAATTAAAAACTTTGACAATTTTGATTTTTCGATCGATGTGTGTCCCTGGTTTTGAAAAAAATGTTATCGTCGAATAAACTAACAGTTGTCGTATTGGACTCAGGAACTTCGTCTTTCATTTATTTATGAGCAGATAATTGCATGTCGTGATGTTGCAGACTTTTTAATGAGTGTATGTTCTTTATGTTGTGATAGCCTCTATCTGATTCGTGTGTCATTGTCGCTCCCTTTAGACACAAATAAATCGATAGGTGAGGCATCGGGGTGACTCTGGTGCTCGTCAAGATAATTACATCATAGAAATCCGCAGGCTTTTTATTTTGGCCAATGGGCATTTTTGGGGTCTAATTTTCTTTTTTTTTGGGGGGGGGGCAACATCTTTTATATACTTTTAAAGCACATTTTTGTGTGGACTTTACTGAAAAACATTGATTAAAGGCACCCAAAAACAAAAGGAAATTTTTTGTTTCCAAGGACTCTCAGGCTGTTGAAGTTACCAAACTTTGGCAGCCATTTTCTCACTAATTTTACCTTTGACACCAGGCGACTCTGACTTCCTTCAATCACAAATATCTCTACTTCTATTCAAGATAGATTTGGTATTTCCTACCAGCTGAAAATGTTTAATGTGTCCCGTGCACTCATATGACTTTATGCATTTGCGAGGGTCGTAAAACACTTACCACAAAAAAAAGAAAGAAAAAAAAGAAAATTTATATAAAACACCAAACTGAAACTCCAACGCTCCTCCAGAAAATAATGGTCCTGAAACTGAACAACTCTGGGTATTATTCAAGAAACATATTATTCTGGAAGCAATGTTTTAGTTTTAGTTTTAGTTTTAGTTTTAGTTTTAGTAAGCATTTTACGGCACTTGCAACACAACAAGGTCATATAAGTGCCGAAGATTAGAGGTGTTACAAGAGAGTAACAAACAGTGGCGTGGCTCTCCAAGCGCAAATGGCGCCATGGCGCCGCCCTTTGAAATGGAGAAGGGATTCTCAAAAAAGGAAATACGATTTTCCAAAACTTAACTAAATATCATAATATTTTCTTCAAACAAATTCTCTTATTCAGCGTTCATCCCTAAGTACGCCAGTATTAGTTTTTAATTGCCTGTGGGAGTAGGGTGGGTAAACCTCCCGTTGCCGGTCGCAAGGGTCTCCCTCTAGGCCCAGGTCTCCCCGCGTCTTTCGTTCCCCACGTCTGACGTCACCGAGAGCGCCGAGCCCAGATCTGCGCTACCTAAACCAGTGTCTCTGTCTGAACCGACCTGGGTGTTATTGTTTAGGTGAGAAGTCTGGTCAAAATAGTCCAAATTGATCTATAAACTATTTGATTAATCAGTTGAAAACAGGGTTTTCTTTCCAAGAATATCAAAACAGTTTCTTTCATACGCCATCCAGACGTTGACGGAAGACACTTGAGATATCACCAAGAATACAACTCAGCCAAAAATGCTAAAACAGGTACTCCCATCACACTAAGAGATTATACTTTTGGGTCAAAGGGCCAAGATGGATTTGGCGCCTTTATGGTAGGGAGGGGATGGAGTGGTAGTTAGCCTGGACATGGCATGGTTGCGAACTCTCTAAAAATAAGTTTGACTGTCTGTTTTCTAGAAACCAGAACTGCAAGTGAATCAGGGAATGGGGTCATTATGTCAAGACGCCCCATGCAATAGTGCATGCGTGTTCTTGACTGTGAATGTGTGCTTTTCTGTTGATCTGTGGGAAGTTATTGTTTTGTGTGTGATTATGATGTGATGTGATTGAGTGCATCTTGAGCTCCGAACTAGGTTCGTTATCATCAGTTCTCTCTATGTATAAAAGATTGTACAGGCACGTATCTATCCTTCTCACATGGAAGTAGGTGTCCCTGTATCAGTATTAAAATGAAACGAACAGGCTTATATATAGTAGGTCTACAGTTTATAGGCCTGTGATTAGTAGGCAATACTATTCGTTGTGCATACATTTGTTATTCACGCCACCGTCTCTGGAACTGACGCCACGCCCCTGGCCACAAACTTATAAAAGAAGGAGAGATAAAGACGATAGATGTCGGAAGCAATGGCAGAATGCCTGAGAGGAAGGATGAGTCCTGATTGAGGCATTGTGGTGACATCAGGCGTTCGTCAAAATAATGAAATCGAAGAAAACGCCATTTTTCTTCCTCCATCCAATTTTTGACGAATTTCTTTTTTTTTGGCTCAACTTCTTTTATGTCCATTAAAAATACATTACTGTGTGGATTTTTACTGAAAACCTTTGATTAAAGGCACAAAACATTAATGTAAATTTACAGTTTCCAGGGACTTTAAAGTTTTAGAACTCACCTAACTTTGGCGGCCATATTCCCATTAATTTTACCTCAGAAAAAAGGCGACCCCACCTCCTTCAATTGCAAATATGTCGACTTCTATTGAAGATAGAAAGACCTTATTTTTTACCGAAAGCAAGACAAACAAGCTTTAATCTTTAAACTCTCCACTGCGGAGTAGATGTGTGGTCTGGTTTGTATTCTCCTATTATATTGTTTTATGTGGTTGACAAAAGACGTTTTAGTTGGTATAGTTACAGCTTGTGGTTTTGCTTATTCTGAAACAATTCTCTGTGTTTAAATATTCCTTGAATTTACATTTTTTCTTGTCGCCACAGATGTGGATGGAAACTTTTCAGCAGTGATGGGGTTAAGATAATAACATTAACCCCATATGCCCAAAATTTGTCATGACACGGATAGAAGATGTGACCAAGACGACCCAGAAACTTGGTTTTGGGGAACCAAATTAACCGAGACAGGCAAGAGAGAGCTTGTTTTCAGACAGGTCTGAGAAGCAACCTCCAACGACCAGAAAAACTAAGAAGAAAAAGGAGATCGAAATGTAAACCTGCTATACCATTAGCCAACTTTACAATAAAAGAATCAAAGTGCACCACCCCAACCAAAAAAAAACAACAATAAAAAAGCTCTAAGAAACCCAAAAGACAAGATTATAGATCTAGGTCTCATACAGCGACAATTTCACCTCGGTTTTTTGGCTTCTGTTTTCTACATTACCACAGAGTTGATACCGGTAGAGATATAACAAACATTTTTGGATATGTTCCTGATGAAGCCCTTGCTCGGGCGAAACTTTGAACTTTAACCTTTATAATATTTTCTGGAAATTCTGCAAGTCTCATCCCTTTTTTTTATTCCTTCCTGTTTGCAGAAAGAGTAGGCATCGGCGTCTATGTGTTGCAGGGGTATGTCATTGTGCTTTGTTGTCGCAGGCAGAAAAAGACGAAAGTTCGATTCCGAAGTGGGGAGATACAGAATGTCTCCGTCTTTCTACTGAGTCGTTGTTGTAATAACAATAATAATAATAATAATAATAATAATAATAATAATAATAATAATAATAATAATAATAATAATAATAAATAGCATTTGTATAGCGCATGTCCCCACTCGAAAGCAAGTGCTACGCGGTCTACACTATATTACTATCCCTGCAGACCATAGGACACTCAGAAACTGATTAAGCTCTCAAACACTAACAAACTGACACGATCTTTCACTGTCTATAGCTGGATACCCATTTTCACTGGGGTGAAGTGGGGAAAATTCGTGCAAAGTGTCTTTCCCAAGGACACAACGTCGGGTCGCGGCCCGAACCCCTGAACCCGCAACCTCACGATGACGAGTCCGGTAGCCTAACCAAGTAAAGTAAAGTAAAGTAAAGTAAAGTAAAGTAAAGTAAAGGAAAGGAAAGGAAAGGAAAGGAAAGGAAAGGAAAGGAAAGGAAAGGAAAGGAAAGTGAAGTAAAGTAAAGTAAAGTAAAAATTAAGTTTAGTTATTTAAAGTAAAGTAAAGTAAAAATTAAGTTTAGTTATTTAAAGTAAAGTAAAGTAAACCGGCACTGTCAAGAACATTTATATGTGAGGTGTGCTGACAAAATGAGTTACTTCTTGCAACCCACAAATGGAGATATTCGCCAAAAATCAGCACTAGGGCCAAATTTTTAGATTTTCTATTAATACCATATAAATTTTTAAAGTGTAATATGCCTGTTATTATTTAATACTTATGTATTTTAAAAAGCTGTAAGTGTGGTGTATCTATTTCCATAGGGTTCGAATCCAAGAAGTAACTCATTTTGCCAGCATAGTTCATATGGTATCTCAAATAGGGCAAAGACCCATCTCACAGCAGTAGAATGTTTGGTGAGACTCAAATCAGCTGTTAAACTGTTCGTTTTTTTTTTTCGAAAGAGTTTTACGGCACTTGCAACACATAAGGTCACATAAGTGCAGCAGATTAGAGGTGTTACAAGAGTGTAACAAACGTAAAAAAAAAGAAGGAGGAGAGATAAGTACGATAGATGTTTGGTAGGAAAGAAGGAGCAAACCACACCAGAGCACCCGCCAACCACTCACAGTTAAACTGTACCATTCCCAGTGTGTAAACTGCAAAGATGAACGTTCATTGCATACTCCACAGGGACAGTTGAATCTATTCTACAGCAAAGTAAAAACAAACAAACAAACGAAACAATTCATAGATTCGCAGAGTATTTTTTTTTCATTTTCCACAAATGCATGAATAATTTATTGTACACAATAGGTTTGTATTGACGTAGCAGTGTGTAAAAATGCGTTTTACACAGGCATACCGACCAAAGAATACAGTAATTAGTCGGGTGGATGAACCGGCAAATACATTAATAAATGGGCAAATAAGATAATGACATTAATAATTTAAAAAACTCACAAGAAAATAGGCAAATAGATGCATACGGACAACAAAACAAATAAGCGAGACAGCGTGGTGAAAGCAGGCGCTCGTCAAAATAATGAAAGTCCAGAAATTCGCATTTTCTCGCTAGTTTGGGAATTTTGTTCGAATTTTTGTTTTTTGGCTCAACACCTTTCATGCCCATTAAAGAACACATTTCTGCATTGGATTTTAACTGAAAAATGTTGATTAACGGCAGAAAAGATATACATTTTCAGTTTCCACTGACTCTCAAGCTAAGGTAATAACTAATCTTTGTCGGCCATTTTCTCGCTAATTTTACATCTGAAACCAGGTGACCCCCCACCTCCTTCAATCGCCGATAGCTTGACTTGTATCCAAGATAAATGGATAATTTTTCATCAAAAGGAAGGCAAATGGACAGGTTTTAAGACAATACCAATAACACCCATTATGTCCCAAAATTGACGAGCGCATGATTCCTCTGCGTCGCGAAAAAGAGGCGGATGCACTCACAGAAACCAAAACCATCTTACAGTATCACTAACATGCGACAGGCTAACTCGTGATTAGCACACACAAGAAAAAAATATTATAACATTACATGCAACGTGAAGGCCGCATAGAAGTAAATGTTTTACAATCAATTACAACGACCTCAGTACCAACAACAGCAACAGCAGCAGCAGCAACAACAACAGCAACAACAACAACAACAACAACAACAACAACAACAACAACAACAACAAAAGCAACAACAACAACAGCAACGAAGAAGAAGAACTACACAACAATAACGTCGACTACATAACAACAAGCTCAGCAATAGCAATAATAGTGACAGTTATAATAATATTAATAATAACAACAACAAAAACAACAACAACAATAATAATAATAATAATAATAATAATAATAATAACAATAATAATAATAATAATAATAGTCAGAAGAAGAAGAAGAAGAAGAAGAAGAAGAAGAAGAAGAAGAAGAAGAAGAAGAAGAAGAAGAAGAAGAAGAAGAAGAAGAAGAAGAAGAAGAAGAAGAAGAAGAAGAAGAAGAAGAAGAAGAAGAAGAAGAAGAAGAAGAAGAAGAAGAAAAAGAAGAAGAAGAAGAAGAAGAAGAAAAGCAAATGTATGTCGATAATCCCAGCAATCATGATAAAAAACAAGATAATTAAGAATAGTCATAACAATCACAATAACAGATCAACTATAGTGAACACGACCACAAAATAAACAGTATAGGCAACAATTTTAACGAAACTATCATCATCATCATCATCATCATCATCATCATGAAAATAAT
>NW_004797494.1:556647-563515 GCF_000002075.1 Aplysia californica | reverse complement strand
CCCCCCACCCACACACCTTTAATTTTTTTTAACCTTTGCAGTTTCCACCTTCCACTTCGACAATGACAAAGCTTGTTCTGAATGATGATGAGGTGATACGACAAAAATTTGTCAAACTCTGTGTGTAAATTGGTCGCTTTTAAGCACAAGGGGGCTATCCCGAAAAATGCTGTTTTGAGAAAATCGAAGGTAAAGTTTTTGCCCCTTGTTCAGTTTCTTTAAAAGACAAGGAAAGTTTTCTCTGTAACCAAACAAATATACACACTAATGAAACCAAACTTCTCCTATAGGTAGGGCAATGCCCACTTTTGGTGTAGGACAAGATTCCAAGATCTGTGTTAGCCCGCGTGTCCTTAAAAGCGACCAATTGTGAAACAGATTACGAATCTCTTGTTGAGGGGTTAAATCACGGTAAATTGCTCGCCCCGTTATTCGACAGCCTCAAGTCTGTACGCTGTGGTATCCCAGACACATTCATTTTAAAAGGGGACGCCCAAGACCGTCTGACACTTTCTCAGTAGCAAAAAAGAGAAGAGGGTGCGGTGCGGAAAGTCCGGGTTCGAGCCTAGTAGTGGGTTCCTTACTTCGAGTTGGGGAAGTAGAGGTGGCGTGGAAAGGAACTGGCCACCCTACCACAATATGCCGAAGGCCTAGGAAGTTGTCTCACTAACAAGTAATCTCCAATGTCCGGATCGGATGCGAGAACAACTTTACTTACTTTACTTTACTTTACTTTACTTACTTTACTTACTTTACTTACTTTACTTTACTTTACTTTACTTTACTTACTTTACTTTACTTTACTTTACTTACTTTACTTTACTTTACTTTACTTTACTTTACTTTACTTTACTTTACTTTACTTTATTTTACCATTACTTTACTTTACTTTACTTTACTTTACTTTATTTTACCACTACAGACGGGCGTTACTCGTAGAGGGCCTTCAGTCCACCTCTAAACAGCCAAACCTTTGTGGAAAGGCATGTCATCACAAGCCTTCATCTCTTTACATTATTCCATCCCCCCCCCCCTGGCTTTTTAAATTCACCAACACTTATCTATTTTTCTTCTTTCAAAATTCAAACGGCAAAGAAAAAGCAACTAAAAAGCTAGCCCCAAAACAACCACTAGAAACTCTTAAACAAGAAACGAAAACAGCCTTCTCTCTCTCTCACTCTCTCTCTCTCTCTCTCTCTCTCTCTCTCTCTCTCTCTCTCACACACACACACACACACTCACTCACTCTCACTCTCTCCTTCCCCCACCCCCCTCTCTCTCTCTTTTTCAGCACACCACTCCCCCAGAAAACAAAGGATAACCTATCAAAAACAAAGACATAGTTTGCAATGAAATTCCCCCTGCCACTTGAAAGAATCTTATCTCAGAACTGACGTAAAATCTGAACCCATAACTCAAATGCAACAAGCAATTTGCTTTAAACACAGGATCTTTTCGTTTCTTCAACAGCTATGACGTTTTAGGAGTTATTCACAACTATAATTATGAGGAATCATGGTGGAATCAGGCGCTCATCAAAATAATAAAATCAAAGAAATAGGCAAATGTTCCCACCAGTTTAACCTTTTAAAAAAATCGAATTTTATTTTTTATTCAACACCTTTAATGTCCATATAAAAACACTTTTCCGTGTAAATTTTACTGAAAAACGTTGATTAAAAGTACTCCGGATAGCGACAAAAAATGTTCTCCACTTAAAATTTTCTCCTTTCACCTTCTTTCCTGCTCTCTAACAATGTTCTGTCGTCTGCTTTCGTCTCCACTTTCTGCCCCCCAACCCCTCACCTCCTTTGCCCCCTCCTCTGGGCTCCTGGGTCTTTCTGCAGCCTTTCTACTGCTTATCCTTGGCTCCTTCTTACTGTTGTCTTTCAGCCACACCCCTGATCTTCTGGCAGGAAAGATCTACACCTTGCCTTCTTGGACAAGGGGAAAAATTAGAAGGTCCCGTATGCAAGTTGCGCACGTTAAAGATTCCTTGGTGGTCCAAAATCTCAAGTTATCCACATGTGCTACGGCCGTCACCCGGGTAAAGTTCAAAATTTCCTACCAATTGAAAATATTTAACGTGTGCCTGCGCTCATATGACCTTATGCAGTTGCAAGAGACGTAAAAAACCCAAAAGAAAACTTAATAACCACAAGGCTACCAACGTCACTGATTGTAAGCTGACACCCCCAAATCCTCTGAAGTAGCTTTAGTTTGTCTCAGTCCATCATACCTTCTTATATTTGGTCGCTTTTAAGGACAAGCGAGCTAACCCAGATTTCGGGAGTTTCCAGAAATCTTGACCTACACCAAAAGTGGGCATTGCCCTACCTATAGGAGAAGTTTGGTTTCATTGGTCTGTATATTTGTTTGGTTGTAGAGAAAACTCTCCTTGTATTTTAAAGAAACTGAACAAGGAGCAAAAGCTTTATCTTCGATTTTCTCAAAACAGCATTTTTCGGGATTGACCCCTTGTGCTTAAAAGTTACCATTTAGTTGCGTGTCCCCTGTTCTCCTGCGTGTAAAGACGCCTTTCATGGCCGCTGATGAGTCTGGTAGAGGTGGGCAAAACCCGGATAATCCAAAAGGATAACCGGATAATTCTCAAAGAAAACATTATTCGAATTCAGACTCGTAACTCGCTTTCCTGACCCGTTTGCCGAAGTGGGTGCACCCATTTGTTGAAGTGATGCTGACCCGTTTGTCAAAGTGGTTCTTACCCATAATTTGCCGAAGCGGTTCATATCATATTATTATTAGACGAAAAGGTGCACATATTATCCGGATTTTGCTGAAGCGACTCATTGCCCAGCTCTCGAGTCTGGGTATTCAGTGCGGACCTGTGAAGAGACAAGTGAAAACAGGCAAAGGCGACAGCGTCAGAGCCTCGCTATCATCGCCGTATCTAAAATTAGCAACACATCGGAAGATCCCGACCGGAAGAAGCACTCAGTTTATCTCCAGCTGGAGACAAGCATCGTCGTTAGATCCGCTGCCTCCCCTTCACTCCATCCTCGTTCTTTTTTTTTCTCTCCTATTTTTCTCACTCAGCTTATCCTTCCGCATACACACACACACACACACTCTCTCTCTCTATTCTTTGAGTTGTCTCCGTTTTTTGTTTTTTTTGTCTGGGTTTCTCCCTCTCAACCAGACATTTGTATCGGAAGAAAGGCTTCGTTTTCTAGAGCTGACTTATGCGACAGAAAAATATAAATCGTCAGTTTTTAAGTGAAATGTTATATTTTCAAGACTAATTAAGGAGTGTTTTGCGCACACTTCTTCTTCTTTGTCATCTGTTATCAGTGCCAGAACCACTTTGATAAACTAAATAGGGCAAGAATGTGAAATCACCTTGCGTTCCTGTATGGCACAACATCAGGTACAAACATTTTGCAATTTGCGCCTCCCAAAACTTTAATTTTCATACGCTTTTATCACGCTTTTATCAAAAGTTTGATATTACGAATACTGTGTTTTGTGGTTTTAAAAAAGTCTTAAAACAAAGCACTCAAAAAAGGTTAAAATAAAAGGTTTTGTTGACAATTGTTAAGATTGTGGACCGACTTCGTTAAAAATAATTATGATTTAAAAAGGCACTGACCAAATACTCTGATCGCCTTTCTCCCAACACACAGATGAAATAAAAGCTCAGGTAACGGATCTCCATTTTCCCGTGACTAAGATAGGCATAAAGAATTATTATTGTAGACTTGTCAGGCTCCCTATCTGCACTATTTAGATCATTTGGTGGCTTTTATGGACAAGCGGACTAACCCAGGTTTTGCGGGTTTTCAGAAGTCTTCACCTACACCAATTATGGGCATTGCCCTTCCTATAGGAGAAATTTGGTTTCATTGGTGTGTATATTATTTGTTTGGTTGTAGAGAAAACTCTCCTTGCCTTTTAAAGAAACAGAACAAGGGTCCAAAAAATTTACTTTCCATTCTTTCAAAACATCATTTTTGGGGATAGCCCCCTTGTGCTTAAAAGCAATCATTTAGGAGGAGGGTTGCTTCGATCTTGCTTGTCAGGCAGGGCTAACCCAGGCTGAGAAGGATAGGCTACAACATCCAAGTAGTAAGACGATAGACACACTTTATAAACATTCTTCCAGCTTACCCCCCCCGGGGCGGTGCTACTGGCTGAAGTGTCTTTAGGTCATTCCCAAAGAGGGGGGGGGGGGCATTACCATCTCGAGTTCACAGTAGAATTGTAATTGTAAATGGGCTGATTCATCAATGTTATGCTCATAACTGTACCTGAAGTGCAGCAGGGAACTGCTGCTTTTTCTTTCCTAATCCTCACTATCGTCATTTTTCCTCTACTTCTTTTGTATGTCTGTTACACTCTTGTGACCCGCTATTTCCGGGATGCCTTCATAGTCGAAGGTGCTTTTGAAGCTAGAGAGGTGAGCAGAATAAGTCTGATTCCCTGTAAGGACTTCTCTGTTGACATCCACCCCTTGGCGCTAATATGACCTTATGCAGTTGCGAGCTCGTAAAACCTATACTAAAACTAAAACTAATATTCTTCCAGCACGGGAATCGAACTCACGTCTCCTGCGTGCGGTGGCAAAAAGCCGAAACGCTTCACCACAGGCATGGCTAGGCTACTGTTAACTTTTCACGAGTGCAGGAATGGCCATGGAGGAAGGGGGGGAGGGGGTGGAGGTATAAAGTGACCAGGAGTTGTGCGCCAGAATTTTTCCTCCCATCAAATATTTCTCCTGTGAACGTGCTTATCTATCAGAGCATAAACACAAACGGAAAAAAAGAAATCCATAATCATGAACAGGAAAAAGGCAGGTAGGTAGGAAGGTGGGCATGTGGATGGGTAAGTAGGTTGGTAGGTAGGTAGGTAAATAGGTGTGGAGGTAGAGGGGTAGGTAGGTAGGAAGGTAGGTAGACAGGCAGGTAGGTACGAAGGTAGGTGGGTAGATATATGAATAGATAGGTAGGTAGGTAGGTAGTTGTGTAGGTAGGTAGGTAGGTGTGTAGGAAGGTGGATAGGTAGGCAGGTAGGTAGACAGGTAGGTAGGTAGGTAGGTAGGTAGGTAGGTAGGTAGGTAGGCAGGTAGGTAGGTAGGTAGTTGTGTAGGTAGGTAGGTACGTACGTTCGTATAAGAGTTAGTGGGTAAGTAGATAAGAAAGTAAATCTGCAGGTAGGTATATAATAGATAGGTAGAAAGACAGAGCAGCTAGGTAATTAAATAATTGCGTAGTTTGGTAGCTAGGTAGCGGGCAAACAAAAGCATCTAAGACAAAGAAAGGTCTTTAGAAACAGGTAAATGGATTGAGAATGAGAGAGGGCTTTCATTTATGAAAATGACGAAATACTTCCAGGACTGGAGGGAGCCTGTCACAAACAAGGAATAGTCAAGATATTGTATCATAAACAGAAGTTCCTGAAATTCGCTGACATAATCGTTCTTTTCATTTCATTCCCATCTGAAGAAGTTTTGTCTGTACACAGACGCAACCGTCCGCATAATTGATAGCGGAGGCAAAATATAGATTTGAGTCGAGTTATGTGGGGCTTAGAAAGCTGCTGCCATTTTTCACAGTTCTGATATCGAAAGTTAATAGGTCACGTCGTTCTAAAGAAACGCAGCCTGTTTGTTTCCAGGACGAGAGCCTATCTCAAGGGGCATCGGGCGCTAGACAATCCACTTCCTGTCAATAGAGGGGCGCTAAGCGAGGCGTACGTCAACAGGTCTTAGCGGTTATCGGGGAACCAAAGAATCCTTTTGAAGCACCTCGAAGCTATCAGAGGCTGGTTTAAAACAAATTAGTTAACTCGTCTACCTTTAATTTTCTCCCCTCGCCCGTCCGCTCGGCGAGAGAGTAAGGTCCGAGTGTGAGGCTCCGGCTCCCACTCGTCATGTGCTGACAGTCACGTGATAAGAAGAACAAGTGCCGCCATTCTCGCGTCGCCGACAAAAAGCGCGAGACGTCTCGGGAGCGACCGGTCTTCCGGCGCCCGGCTTGTTCTGCGCATGTCAGGAAGCTTTTACCCGGGTAAACAATGATGGCCAAGCTAATTCGCCCGCAAAACAATCGGCCATATTCTTCCGCGAGCCCGAAGAGCGCCGGAGCGATGCGGATGTTCCGATAGGACTGTCTTATTGAGTCGAGAACGAGGCTTTAGCCGCGATAGCATCTCGAGCAGCCCGGCTGCGAGCGAGACGGAGCGCTGGCGCGATGAGGCAATGTTTAGACTTAGCTCACAGCGCGTGTCAATCGAGGGAAATATTAATATAAGACCCAGCATATCGCCGCTGGAATGTAAATACGGCGGCGTCGACACTGCTAAGTGCTAAATTGCTCATATCAAGCTTTCCATCTCCATGCCTTCCGGAGTTCTGGGCCGATGCCTCTCCCCAGCCACTCTGCGCCGAGTGGTAGGAGCGTCTGGTCCTAGCTTTGTTTATGCCTATTGTGTCTTCATTTATGCATGACAAAATTATTGTGCATTTCCCCGGGATAGCGATCTGTGGCTCGCCTGCTGGGTACCCGTCCCCTGCAAAACCTAAACTGGCAGAAGGGGGGAAGCTTAGCCCCAAGACAAACTCAGACAAGATTATATTTTATTTTTTTCCCTTCCCATTTTGTACTCTATCTTGTCACACAATATACGATTTCATACTAGAATATTGTAATATACAAAGAGGGCTATATATCTATGAAAAAGGACCATATGTACGTGGTGGTGGTGGTGTAGATCGAAGGAGAGATGGTTGTGAGAGAGGGGAGTCAGACTGAGAGGTTAGAGACACACAGCCCTCGACATAGCCCGCCGACACGCCGCAGCTCCGGCCTCGGGGGTTCGTGGAAGATCTCGTGAAGAACTTACAGACTCG
>NW_004797494.1:547610-550110 GCF_000002075.1 Aplysia californica | reverse complement strand
ATGCCTTTTTCTTCGATTTCATTATTTTGACGAGTGTCTGATTTCACCACGATGCCTCGCATATTATCATCATAAAGTGTCAGAACTTAAACAGACATCGGTGATCACGGTTCTCCTTTCATTTCGTTGTTCGGATGCTCTAAAAAAACTATACTTAATTACTTTTCTTCTCTTCTGGCATATTTTTGACTTTCTAGCTCTTATTGGTGGTGGTGGTGATGATGATGATGATGATGATGATGATGATGATGATGATGATGATGATGATGATGATGATGATGATGATGATGATGATGGTTATTATACTGATGGCACGGAGGCTATTTTTTTTTCTTCAAATGCAGGAGGCGTATAAAACATCGACATAAAAAAGAACGCGTTGGAAACAGAGGTCTTTGTAGGTTTAAAACCGTTTTAGTAGAGGTTTTACGGAGCTAGCAACTGCATTTGAGCGCCAGAAGATTAGAGGTGTTACAAGAGAGTAACAAACATAAAAAAGAAGAAGGGGAGATAAGGACGATAGATGTTTGACAGCAAAGAAGAAGCAAACCACACTAGAGCACCCACCAACCACCCACGGTCTTTGTGAAAAAAACAAAAACAACGCTAACTGTTCTCAACTAAAGCGAAAAAAACATTGAGGTGTTCAAGAAGGATAATTGTGTCCCGACGTTGTGGAATCGGGCGCTCGTCAATTTTTGGGCATATGGGGTTATTGGTATCAACTTAAAGCCTCTTCATTTCCCGTGCTTTTAGAGTTAAAAATATCAATATAAAATGTCGAATAGAGGTCCAGTGGTTTGCAATGGAAAGAGATGCGAGTCGCCTGGTTTCAGAGGTAAAATTTACGAGAAATTGGCCGCCAAAGTTTGGTCATTTCCACAGCTTGAGAGTCCTTGGAAACTGACAATTTACAGTTTTTGTGCCTATAATAGCACAAAATAGATAATTAAATGGACATTTAAGGTTTCAAGCCAGGGAAAAAAATTCGAACCAACCCCCCCTGCCCATCGGCCAGAAAAACGCCAGTTTCTATAATATTTTAATTTTGACAAGCACCTGATTTCACCACGATGCCTCACAATTGTGGTCTGCTCCTTCTTTCCTATCAAGCATCTACCGTCCTTATCACTCCTCCTTCTTTTTGTGTATGCTACTCTCGTCTTTTAATACATCTATTCTTCGGCATGTATATGACTTTATTGTGTTGCAAGTGCCGTAAAACTCTTACAAAAATTAGAAAATAAAACTGTTTTTGAATTAACTTTTCTACGCGCAGATGGTTTCCGGTGCCAGCATCCAATAAGATATTATGCGTCATGTATTTTCAGTTAGACCACATTATGTACTTAAAAAAACGGAGACGCTTTTAGGCGAATGACGGTGAAGAAACTATTCCATCTTAACTCTATCCGTACGTCGTGTCTTACTATGGTATCCATACGACGTGGGGAATTCTGTGCCACCACTTTCCAAAGAGGAAATTTACTCGTTAATCGAATCCGTACGCTTTGCATATAAGTCTGTCAAAATGATTTTTTGAAAAATACTGAAAGTTTCAAACAGATCTTCGTACTAGAAGGTTTTTTTTTATAATGTGAAGAATACAACCCCGTGGGTACAAAATGACCACAGTACGTAAGGATAGGGTTATGTAGCAAAACAGTTAAGTGTACTTACTTTCTCTAAAAGTCAACGTAACTTTACAGTGTTGAAAGGAGAGTTGAACTTATTCGATGAAAGTAAGCTGTAAGTAAAGCTTACTCCCCCCCCCCCCCCCAACCAAGCCCGCTACTGACTGAAGTGTTTTAGTTCGAATTTGTTATGCCAGGCGGGGGGGCATTATCATCTCGAAAAGAACGATGTATTTTGTAAATGGGCTGATTCATCAATGTCGCGCTCATAACTGTGCGTGTGCCTGACCTGCAACAGTAAACTACTGCTTTTTCTTTCCTAATTCTTACTACTATCGTCATTTTCCTCTACTTCTTTTGTATGTTTGTCACACTCTTGTGACCCGCTATTTCTGGGGTGCCTTGGTAGTCGAAGTAGACTTTGTGCTGTTGAGATTAGAGAGGTGAACAGAGTAAGCCTGATTCCCTGTAAGGACTTCTCTATTGACATCCACCCCTTAGCGCTCATATGATCTTATGCAGTTGCAAGCGCCGTAAAACCTCTACTAAAACAAACAAAAGTAAAGTTTGTTCCTCACACACTAACAGTTTTCTCTACTGGGAGTTTTCTCCAAACATTTTAGAAAAAGGACAAATACAATGCCTGGATACCTGGAGGTGTCATCTCTGACTCAGAAGTTGACGTGTAATGACCCTCCATCTTTCACGGTCGCGAGCTGCTGTTGCACATTCTGCCACTTCCAGACCAGTCCATGTTCTTATGTTGTCCATCCATGTGTGAGACGACGTGCTAGGAAAATGGGTTACTTCTCATATTTTAACCCTGTAGAAATCGATATGCTGAATTCATGGACTGAGATTTTACG
>NW_004797494.1:544330-547510 GCF_000002075.1 Aplysia californica | reverse complement strand
CCTTTCCGAAAAAAGGAGAAAAGAAAAAGACGACCCTGAATTGAAGCTTGAATACTCTTACGGGTAATAAAAACACACGCCACGACGAATACACAAAGAAAAAAAGGGGAAAAAAATATAAGTAAATAACGAGAACTAAAAAAAAAAAGGAGAATAAAACTAAAAAGCAACAAAACGAAATACCAGATAATCTCCGCCAATTTCTAGATCTGGCAGTCTCCTGCTCGGAGAAATGAACCGCGTCAATCCAGCAGATACTCTCCTCTCTCTCTTCCTCTGTTCTCAAGTTTATTAGCTACCCATGACGAAAAGCGGCCTGGACCGGGCTCCTATATACCTGGGCCCTCTTGTTTATCGGGGCAGACGGCCAGTGTAAACCGCCCTCTACAAACGTTTATCATTTCACTCGGCACTGACTTTTACTATGAGCTCCGAAATCCTCGCCTGGCAGCATTAATCTCCCGCAAGACTGAAATGAAAGCGCCACAATTTCTGTATAAATCCGGGCGCGGTATTTTAGCGGCCGTCATAACTGTAAATCCTCGTAAATTTTCCCCTTGGCCTCTCCACGTCACTGCTGTAAGATGTACAACGACAGTGTCGAACCGCGGCCCTCCGCAGAACAGGGAGCAGCGACAAACGCCTTGTGGTTGGGCTTGTGCAACCGCCCCCTTTTTTTGACGCAGTTTGGCAATTTAAGGTTACACGGAACTAGTCATTTTTAATTATTCAGTCATTCATTCATCCAGTGCCAAATATGCGACAAACATCGGCGATCATGGTTCTCCATTCATTCCTTTGCTCGGATGCTCTTTAAAAGAGCTACGTTTCCCTGATAGGTTCCCCTTACCTATTTGTTTAGGTTCCCCAAGTAGGTTGCTCTGGGCCTACTCCTTTCTCGTTTGCCTTCCATTTTGCCAGTGAGAGCTACTCGTAGATGTTCAAGACCTATATTATGTCTGTTCAGTTGTCCCAAAAACTTTTGTCGTTTCCTGATTGTTTTTGACAGTGAGTGTCCCACGTGGGCTTCATCAAGCACTACCTCATTTGATTTCTTTTCCTTCCATGATATTTTCAACAGTCTCCTAAGAAACGACATTTCTGTTGCTTCTATTATATTTTCACTGTCTTTAGTGATTGTCCAGCAATTCACAGCCATAGAGAAGGGTTGGCCATACATAGAATTCCAGAACTTTCTTTTTGGTACTCATTGAGATGTTAATATTTTTCAGGATTGGGCTCATTTTATTGAAACTGGCCTTAGCCATTACAATTTTCCGTTTTATTTCAGTGTAACATTCGGCATCATTTAAATTATATAATAATGTATATTATACTGTTTTCTATTTACGTGTCTGTCCTCTCCGCTGCCAGGGACGTAAATCTAACAAATCCTTACTGAAGGCTGCGAGTGTACCGTTGGTTCAGTTGGTATAATGCTGAACAACGGAGAGTATGGCCCTGGTTCTAAACCTTTACGAGATATACTGGTCTTGTTCTGGGGACTAGATAAGGCTCTCCACCCTTTTGGCTTGGTCCTATCGAAAAAGACACTGCATTTAGAGGTCCTGCCTCTTGAATAACTTTACAGTGTTGAAAGGAGAGTTGAACTTATTCGATGAAAGTAAGCTGTAAGTAAAGCTTACTCCCCCCCCCCCCCCCAAGGGGGCGGTGCTACTGACTGAAGTGTTTTTAGGCCATTCTCAAAGAGGGCGGGGGGGCATTATCATCTCGAGTTCTTACGCATTGTAGAATTGTAAATGGGCTGATTCATCAATGTCACGCTCATAACTGTGCATGTGCCTGACCTGCAACAGTAAACTACTGCTTTTTCTTTCCTAATTCTTACTACTATCGTCATTTCCTCTACTTCTTTTGTATGTTTGTCACACTCTTGTGACCCGCTATTTCTGGGGTGCCTTGGTAGTCGAAGTAGACTTTGTGCTGTTGAGATTAGAGAGGTGAACATAGTAAGCCTGATTCCCTGTAAGGACTTCTCTATTGATATCCACCCCTTAGCGCTCATATGATCTTATGCAGTTGCAAGCGCCGTAAAACCTCTACTAAAACCAACAAAAGTAAAGTTTGTTCCTCACACACTAACAGTTTTCTCTACTGGGAGTTTTCTCCAAACATTTTAGAAAAAGGACAAATACAATGCCTGGATACCTGGAGGTGTCATCTCTGACTCAGAAGTTGACGTGTAATGACCCTCCA
This sequence comes from Aplysia californica, assembly GCF_000002075.1. NCBI lineage: Eukaryota > Metazoa > Mollusca > Gastropoda > Aplysiida > Aplysiidae > Aplysia > Aplysia californica. The sequence goes on along the minus strand of NW_004797494.1, from coordinate 545,293 downwards.
TCTTTCACGGTCGCGAGCTGCTGTTGCACATTCTGCCACTTCCAGACCAGTCCATGTTCTTATGTTGTCCATCCATGTGTGAGATGACGTGCTAGGAAAATGGGTTACTTCTCATATTTTAACCCTGTAGAAAACGATGTGCTGAATTCATGGACTGAGATTTTACGATCTATTCGTTGGGAATAATAAAAGACATGATAAACTTGAAGAAAATGACATCAGTTGAGAATATACAAATTTACTCCGTTGTTGATTTTCAGCCGGTATCTCCATTTGTGAAGCGCAAGAAGTAACTCATTTTGTCAGCACGAACCACATGTTACTCTTTGCCTTCCTCTGGCTCTCTTGCCAAATACAATGACAACAAATGATTAAAGACTAAGGATAATGATGACTATAGACGCCCACCAAATCTTCTTTTCTGTCCTCTGTCTCTTTCCCAATTCTGTGGTGCCGGCCGCTAAACGAGAGCGTGACTATTTACTCCGTGTCTTAGGTAAACGCCAGGCCGCGTGTCACGTGTCTGCTACCCAGTTCGAGGCTCATAAACGGAAGTTTGATAGAGCGCATGCGCGCCCATAACTGCACGCGATGTGGTCACGTGGTTACGCTGGGGAGTCTCACGAGCTGCGCGCATGCGTAAACAGTTTACAATGACAAGTCTGCGAGCCGTGGACCTCCCTGACGAGGAAACAATAAAGCTAGGAGTTAACTTCTCAGACGGACAAACCCATTCTCCGGTACACGAGTTCACTTCTCAGACAGACAAACCCATTCTCCGGTACACTTGGGGCGGGCTCGGATACAACAGCGACAGATTTGCTATTTTAAAAGACACTTTGCTACTTTTTTACGCCGTCAGCGACTCAATATAGGTAATTTAAGAGGCTGGCATCGACTCTGCTTGTCGGGGTCAACCCTGGATAAAACATAATTTCAACAGGAAGACTGAGATACTCGATA
>NW_004797494.1:541342-543423 GCF_000002075.1 Aplysia californica | reverse complement strand
TATAATTGACAGAACAAAATTCGATATGAAATATGACACTTGACCCGCCTTCCAAAACTGCTGAGCTGAGGCGAAACACATTCAACAGGACAGAAGTTCGTATCCCAATTTGTTTCGAGCTCTAAACTTCTTCGTAATCTCCAAGTCAAGTTTGACCGTTCGTTTACGTATTGAACAGGTGTTTGATAAATTTGACGTGCTACTTGCAAGCCAAAAAAAGTCGTGTCATAATGAAACTGACTTGATATATTTGTAATAAAGTACAAAGTAAAGTTGTTCCCGCATCCGATCCGGACACTGGGGATTGCCTTGTTAGTGAGACAACTTCCTGGGCCTTCATTAATATTGTGGTTGGGTGGCCAGTTCATTTCCACGCCGCCTTTACTTCCCCAACTCGAAGTCAGGTACCCATTACTGCTGGGTGGGCAGGAGGGGGCGAAAAAAACCCATGTCCGAACCAAGGCTTGAACCTGGACATTCCGCTTCGGAGACGAGCGCACTAACCTCTCCGCCACCGCAGACAGCCGGTCCAATCTTTTCGCTTTCGTTGACTGTACACATCTAATTAATAAGCTAAATAAGGTGACCGCTGTTGCTGTGGTCGAAAGTGCCAGCCTGCAGATATCTGCCTAAAAAGACAAGATAAAATACAGTGACACCTCTGCACACAGTATGCTGATGAGTTATCTAACAGCTACACCGACGAAGTGGGATATTGCCAATGGAAATAACAATGACACTAATAATAATACATTTATGATCAGCTCTGAAATCTTTACTACAGCGACAATGGCCAGTGAGGGAAGAAAGCCCCCCCCCCCTTTTCCCTTACTTCCCTGCATCCCGACGAACCGAAAAATATACTTTCAGACTTTCAGTGAGAACAAGAATTCACAAACACAAAAAAGAAGCTAGGAACCCCCCCCCCCCACACACACAAAGACCCCTTTTAATGGGTGAAAAGAATAAGCATAGAGCACCACTCTTGTACTTTGACCGCAATAATAATATACAACTCATCAACACACCAGAGTTGTTGAAAACATTCTCACCACCCAATGTTCGGGTCACACGTCTGACGCTTACTCCCTCTGGTGTACCTACGAATTCTTTATTACGTCGGTCGCAGAAGGGTTGAGCGACCACCTCGTTCCCACCACCTCCCTGCTGTAACATCCCGGTGATGTTCAGTTCCTCAGAGCTGCGACCAGACCCCGCGCACACACCACAGTTTAAGACAATCGAGGCAATTTACATGTCTAGATTACCCCGAGACTATGAGCCTGGTCTCTGGAACACAAGCAGGGATGGCGTGTTTAGAGTTGTGCAGTGCGATTTTGAGGAAACGAAATTTCATCGACGCCTCGAGGGGCGCAGTCACTATTCGTGCTATTCAAATACCGTGTAAGGTAGTTTTTTTCCCCTTAACCCTATCCGTACGTCGTGTTTTACTATTGTATCCATACGACATGAAGAACTCTGTGCCACCACTTTCAAAGAGGAAATTTACTCGTTAATCCGATCCGTACGCTTTGCATAGCAGTCTGTCCGCAACATTCGCTACTCAATACACTTGTTGGCTCAAGCCATCACCCTGTCTCATAATCATCAAGGACAAAGTATTTCTGTATTTACCTCAAGGATTTTAGATGTTATAATATGCTCAAATTTTATGAATTGAGGAAAATGAGACCAAAATTATTTACCCACTAAAGACATACAGCATTCGAATGACACTGCCACGCTTCGACTAGCTGTGAATATTGTAAAAATCGTGAATGTTGAATAAATGAGTCGAACGGGTACAGCTGTAACATGGAGATGTCTACATGGGAGATAGAGCGTTCTGCGATGAAATGAAGAGGAATTCTCTTGAGGTAAGATACCGGTTTCAACCGATAATTGTAAATAGTGCTCAGGTGTGTGTGTGAGAGAGAGAGAGAGAGACAGAGAGACAGAGAGAGAGAGAGAGAGAGAGAGAGAGAGAGAGCGAAAGGAAGAGAGAGAAAGAGAGAAAGAGAGACAGAGAGAGAAAGCGAGAGAGAGAGAGACAGAGAGAGATAGACAGAGACAGAGAGACT
>NW_004797494.1:533991-539299 GCF_000002075.1 Aplysia californica | reverse complement strand
CACACACACACACACACACACACACACGCACACACACACGCACACACACATACACACACACATTCACACAAACATTCACACACACGCAGGCTTACAGTCACATACATAATATAAATGAACAGTAGTAATATAAGCAATAATAATCTTAAACTAGATACACACTCAGTATTCTGACTGTAACTGAAAGTTATTCTGAAGTATGCTCTAAGGTCATACTATGAAGACTTTTATATACAACACAAAATAAACGATTTTAAGACTTCTGATCATACTACAGTTCTTTGGTTAGCAAAATTTCTACTGTCAATATTGGCACCAATTTCATTTCAGGAATCGTCCATGCCTCTCTTTGGAACCATCAATGTTCTAAAGAAGAGGGGTAAAGGAATTTTGCACAAAGAAATAACGTATCTTTAATCAACTCAGAGTTGTTGTTGTTGTTGTTGTTGTTGTTGTTGCTGTTGTTGTTGTTGTTGTTGTTGTTATAAATCCAGCAACAGCTGGGCTCTCGCCCTTCTGTCGAACTCAGAGAGGTTACAAGTAATTTACACCCTCATTGTAAAATTTAACTTACTTAGAGGCGAGCTAATCTAACTCTGCCTGTCTGGACCTGCCCAGGCAGAGTAGGATATGATACCATCCCAGCTAAAATAAAAACCCAAACAAAGAGAGACATGCAATGCAATAGGCTTCTTTTCAAGAAAATCTAACACACCTTTTGTTTGCAACATCGAAGAGTCCAAAAAAAATTCCACAACAATATTATTGCTTCACAAAGACAGCAGGCTTATAACCAAAAAAATATTTTAAAAAATGACGTTACATATTACTTTTTGGAACCTTTTGCACATCGTACATGCCTAGGTGGCAGGGAGGCAGATGTTGTTTTAAAAATGTGATAACTTCTAAGATGAGATTGGTATTAAATCTTAACTTCAAAATAGGGTCTCTGAAGGAAAAAGTCGGACATTATCCAGTTCACTATTTTGAAAATAGAAATATTTCATATCGTTCAATTTATCTTTGCTTTAATTTAGCTCAAGTTTAAAGATGAATTTGCAAACTGAACGTTCTCATCATATGAAGCCAAGTACAGCCTTTATTCAATTCAAATACTGTCATGTCTTTTGCTGTTCCACTGGATGTAAAACACAGTGACCATCCATTTGAGAAAGGGGGTTTGGGGGGGGGGGGGTTTACACCTGAAGGCTATCTCGCTTATTAGAGAATCAAATATTACCACCTTTCACAAGTATAACAAGCATGGTAAGGAGTCTTAAAATCCGAAATCAAATTTGAGAAAAAGGGCTTCGTTTCCATGGACACAGCGGCGGTATTGGATTTTGTTGACAAGTCATAGGTAATTGATACGGCGCTTATTTTTCTTGGAAATAAATTGGGGTTTTTTTGTGCATGCATCTAGGCAAACAATAGATCTACAAATATATATGACTAGCTGGGCCCCCTTTCGATGAAAGGGATGATCGGTGCTTTAATATAAGCTAAAAGTCATTGGCCTACCATATTTACACTCTACTGGAACGGGGAAATAAATATTGAGAGATGCCAAAAATTAGGTCTAGATCTATACTCTCAAAACAAAATGCGCCTCGCGAAATATCACTTCCGGATTTTCTAAAAGTACAGAGACAGAAACGTCGGCCTACAAAAGCGATCGACGAAATAAAGAAGTTTAGCTTTTTGCAGCAAAACTGTCTCAAAACTGAAAAAACCAAGGGTGCCATGATCTGGAGAATATTTTAAAGAATTTTTTGCGAAAATCGCATGTCGATCGATGCAGCCATTAAAAAGCCTTTTGAATAGCAAAATTCGGCCACCTCAAATAGAGATGAATTGTTCCTAAACGTAATAGAACATTTTTAATGATTTTTTCCTGACGTAATAGAACATTTGCAAAAAAATCCGTGAAAATCTGCACATCACCAAAAAATAAATAAATCGAAAATTCATCGTACACAGTTTTAGTATTACATCTTTTTTTCATTCTCTGGAGATTGGATGAAAAACGGTGGAGCTATTTTAAAAAAGTATATAGAAAAACCACGTTTCGAGGAAACGGGCGATAAAGAAAAATAAAAGATTGACTTTATGAGGAAATGGCCGTGACAAACATGCCTGGTATATGAAGAAAAAAGGCTTTTGGGGGTTCTTATTCGATGAAATAATAGTTTCAAGAGAGCCCGAAGAAGCTAAAAATGCCTACAACTTAAAATCCATAGTTTTGAGTCGAATCGGGACTTTCGGGGTGCCGCCCTCCCCCCCTTTTTGAATGGTCGCTTTTAAGCACAAAGGGGCTATCCCGCAAAATGCTGTTTTGAGTAAATCGAAGGGAAAGTTTTTGCCCATAGTTCAGTGTCTTTAAAAGACGAAGAGAGTTTTCTTTATAACCAAATAAATAAACACATCAATGAAACCAAAACTTCTCCTGAAGGTAGGGCAATGCGCACTTTTGGTGTAGGTCAAGATTTCTGGAAACCCCCGAAATCTGGCTTAGACAGCTTGTCCTTAAAAGTAACCAAATGTTGTCGCAGTTACATGGCTTGACTTTCTTGCTTTTCTTCCTGAGTGTGTGCTCACTAATCTCTCGGCCAACGGCGCTCCAAGTACATTCGAATCCCGTATCGAGCTCACCAGTATGAAAGAAAACCCAGCATCGATCTGGCGTCTAAAATAATATAGGGTAGTTGGAGTTGTATCGGAGAGAGCAATTTGTCCTCAGCAGTCTGACACAAAGATGGCGGCCGAGGCCGGACATCTAGGGAGATGGGCAGGGCAGATAACTCCGACACCATCGGCCACTTTTCCCTTTGCGCTTTCGCCGGAGCCGAGGGATTGGGAAAATTCATCGAGAGGGATTTCGCCTTTCTGGTTCCAATGGGTGCAATAGGCTTTTGTGGCGCTGAAATGATTTGGGGATTTTGAGAGGGAGTAGATTTTGACAGAGAGTGGGGAGAGAACGGACAAGTAAATTGTGCCGTCAATATTGCAGGGCGTTTGCATATTTCAGGATTGGCTACGTGGAACGAAGAAAGAATAATAAAACAAATGTTGTTGAACCAAGAAAAGGCGACGAATATTAATATATCTAGAGGAAATTGGAAGAAAAAAAATCAGTAATTGCCTCCAGCTATATTCCATGGAGAGCAGAAAATGATTGGTGAAATTTATTCTGAGTTTATGTGAGGTTTAAAAGATAAAAAGCACGAAATGGGATCTTGATGCTGTGCATTAAATACAGCAGAGGCGTTGGTGAGATGATGAAGCAAGTTGTTTACAGAAAAGACTCGCATATTTTAGCATCATGTGTGCTTTGCATCTTCTCTGTGTCACAACAAATTCTTTCTGCACTTACGTTGATTGCCAAAACTAGAATAATAAATCGATGAAGTTGGCAAATATTTTCAGTTGTAGACAATAACAAACATCCTTTAAAGCAGATGCATTCTCTTTGTTTTCTATGAGCATGACCAAATACGTCATTGTCGACGTGATTGTTAGGTATAGCAGAGACAGTATTTTCCATTGTCACTTTTAAAAATCTTAATTAAAAACTGTTACGCTCTCCAAGACAGGGATCAGGTACCGGCATCTGTGGTGTAGCGGTTGGGCGCTTCGACCTCACAGGCAGGACACCCAGGTTTGATTCCCGTGCAGGGGGGATTTTCTTCCAGTATATCTGTCTTTCCTCAAGGATATGTAGTATCCCCCCTCCCCCCCTTTCAACCTGTGTTGGCCCTGACAGGCAGGGTCGGAGACCGCGTCTTAAATTGTGTTTTTTAAGCACAAGGGAGCTTTCCCGAAAAATGCTGTTTTGAGAAAATCGAAGCGAAAATTTTTGCCCATTGTTCAGTTTCTTTAAAAGACAAGGTGAGTTGTCTCTATAACAAAACAAATATACACACTAACTAAACCAAACTTCTCCTATAGGTAGGGCAATGCCCACTTTTGGTGTAGGTCAAGTTGTCTGGAAACCCCCGAAATCTGGGTTAGCCCGCATGTCCTTAAAAGCGACCAAATGATCTAAATTGTGTAGATAGAGGTGTAAAACACATACATTAAAAACAAAACAACCCTCTCAAGGACGGAGACAAAAATAGTAAGTGCTTAACACCAGGCGAGAACAGATCGTTTCAAACAATAGGGAACTATTGGACCTCATACGGATTCTAATCTTCAACTTTCTTAATATGTGAGGCATTGTGGTGAACTCAGGCGCTGGTCAAAATGATCAAATTAAGAAAAATCAGCATTTTTTTGCCCATGGGCAATATTTTTAAAAATTTTTTCTTTGGCTCAACTCCTTTTATTTCCATTTAAAAACACATTTTGTGTGGATTTTACATAAAAACATTGAATAAAGGCACATAAAATGTAAATTTTCGGTTTCAAAGGACTCTTAGGCTATGGAAGTTACCAAACTTTGGCAACCATTTTCTCACTAATTTTACCTTTGAAACCAGGCGACTCTGACGTCCTTCAATCTCAAATATCTCTACTTCTATTCAAGATAGATAGGTATTTTTTCAACAAAAAAGAAAGCAAATGAACAGGCTTTACGATGATACCAATAACCCTATGTGTCCAAAAATTGACGAGTGCCTGATTCCACCACGCCGTGATACATACACATAGCCAGACAGCGTGATGAGATCAGGCGCTCGTCAAAAAAATGAAATCGAAGAAACAGGCTTTCTTCTGCCAGATTGGCAATTTTCATCAACTTTTTGTTTTTGGACTCAACACCTTGTATGTCCTTAAAAGATATATTTCCATGTGAATTTTTCTGAAAAACGTTGATTAAAGCCACCAAATATGTCATTTTTCAGTTTTTAAGAAATCGAAAGCTATTGAAGTTACCAAACTTTGACTGCCATTTTCTCGATAATTGTACCACTGAAACCAGGCGACCCCACCTCCTTCAATCGCAAGCATCCTGACTTCTATTCAAGATAATTGGATATTTTTTCCACTCAAATAAAGACAAATGATGATACCAATAACTCTACATGCCCACAAATTGACGAGTACCTGATTCCTCCCCGTCGTGATACATATACATATGCCAGACAACGTGATGAGATCAGGCGCTCGTCAAAATAAGTAAACTGAAGAAACTGGCATTTTCCCGTGGCTTTGGGAATTTTTATTGAATTTTTTATTTTTGGCTTAACACTTTCCATGTCCATTAATGTAACTATTCCTGTGAGGATAGCACTGAAAAATGTTGATTAAAGGCACAAAAGTATAAGTTCTTTGTTTCCATGGACTCTCAAGCTAAGAAAATAAT
>NW_004797494.1:530982-533860 GCF_000002075.1 Aplysia californica | reverse complement strand
AAATAATAATAATAATAATAATAATAATAATAATAACAATAATAATAATAATAATAGTAGTAATAAAAATGATACTGATAATAATAATGAGATGATGATGATGATGATGATGATGATGATGATTGTTGTCGTTGTTGTTATTGTTGTTGCTCCTGCTGCTGCTGTTGTTGTTTTTGTTGTTGTTGTTGAAGCTCACAAACTATTGGATAAGACTGGTAGTCTACAAAAAGATCACATGTAAAGCCTCTTTTCCAATCGCTTCAAAATAGTTCAGTGTTCTGTTTTACTAGACACGTAGCAGTAGTTTCTTAGATCTGTAAGAACTGATTGATCCAATTTTGAAATCAAATCCGATTTCGTATCTGATCATGGAGCAGATCTTTCATCAAAATCTTCCACATTATTCTTTTTGATGTGTTACAAGAATGATTTTGGTCGCAAACTCACTTAAACAATTTTCCTTTTCCTTTTTTAAATAACAAATTACAAATGCAATCTGCAGTGTTTTGTGGTTACAAAGACTAAAAAACAGAATGAGCACTTGCTCGTGTAAAGAATAACATGAAAAGAACGAACAAGAAGGAGAAAAAAAAAAAGCGAATTAAACGTCCAACTTCCTCTCCACGTCAATACTTCTGTGCGTGAGGGACGCTGCATGTTATTTCATATCCAAGATTTAGATGCAGCTGAAAGAGGATCAACGCGCATCTTAGACATTATGAGCTTCCTGATTACATAAAAACCTATTTTCTCTGTCTCTCTGGATAATTGTTCAGACATTGGCTTTGCTGGGGATCGATCGGAGAGCTAAGCTTCTCGATTTGTGAGAGTTTTCTGCTCTTGGATGGGATAGGTTGTTGGGGAGTTTCAGAGGTCAAGGGAGAGAGAGGAGCTGCTTTATCATGTGATTGCGCCAATATTAATGTTTTCTCGTTGATGTCCAATTTGCTGTCTGCATGTCTGTCTGCTTGTCTCTCTCTTTCTCTCTCTCTCTCTCTCTCTCTCTCTCTCTCTCTCCCTCTCTCTCTCTCTCCCCCCCTCTCTCTCTCTCTCTGTGTGTGTGTGTGTGTGTGTGTGTGTATGTATGTATGTATGTGTGTGTGTATATGTGAGTGTATGTGTGTGTTTGCCTGCCTGGGACGGTGAGTAAGAGAAAGATAGATAGATAGATAGATAGATAGATAGATAGATAGATAGATAGATAGATAGACAAAGAGGGAGAGAGAGAGAAATAGAGAGAGTGAGAGAAAGACAGAGAGAGGGAAATGAGGATGAAACTCTCAACACAAAGGAACACAATCATGATAATTGTTATTGAATCATATTTCACACACTTGCATTTTTACCTTGAACCAGCAAAGAACATCCCAGAGCTAAAGATAAAAACGAAACCTCTTCGTTAGCGTTAAAAATGTTTGTACATTTGCTTTTCAAATTGCTGGACTCCGTTTTGAGCTGTACAGCCGAGGGAACCATCAATAGAATTAGAGACAGCACAGCCCCCATGTTAGGAGGCTAAAACTAGGAGGGAGCTAGAAAGAAACTTGACAGATTTGGATCTAAAATGAAAACGACGGAGCTAACGAGCTCGAGATCATATCCGTCGGGGCATCTCGACCTGTATATCACGTGACGCTCTTCAGGGCAAGGGTGAGTGAAAAACTATAAACAGCTTTGAGGAGATAAATAGAGTCAACGAAAGAGGGGCAAATAATTGACCTTGAATTACGATGTAGCCCACTGTCTTTTGAGGTGTATTTAAGGTTCCCTAGACGCATTTTAAAAGAATATTCTACGGGTTTATTTTCTGGGTGGACATGACCTGGAAAAGATGATTCAAGATTTTATGAGCTTGCTAAATTTAGGAATTACAAAGAATTACAACATGTGAAATGCGATGTCTTAGAAAAGCAGTAAACAAGACCAGGCGTGAAAAAATTAGAAACCCAGTAATCAGAGAAATGGTGGGCGCAAATGATGTCACGCATCACATCCTACACCAAAGAATCAAATGGTTCGGACATCTCATGCGATTACCAACACACCACCCAGCACAACGTGCCTACCTAAAAAAATTCGATGGCAACAAGGCTAGAGGGCGACCGAGAAAGACCTGGATAGATGGAGTCAGGGAAACACTGACAACTCACGGCATTCCCCTGACTCTAGCTCTCCGGCTGGCGACAGAGAGACGTCTCTTTCTTCCCGCGACACCCAAAAGGGTATAAGCGACGGATAAAAGTAAAAGTAAAGTAAAGATACATTTTGAGAACTAACTATACTATAAACCCTCTGAATTTGCTCCAAGAATGGGACAGAGATTGTCTGAATGTGAGAGACTTCAGGGTAGAGTCGAAGAGCAGAAAATGTTGTAAAATATCTTTGTTACAGGACCAGGAGACTAAAACAGTTGTTCCAGCATCCAATCCGGACATTGGGGATTGCCTTGTTAGTAAGGCAATTTCCTGGGCCTTCAGCATATTGTGACAAAGTTGTAAGTTCCTTTCCACGCCGCCTTTACTTCCCCAACTCGAAGTCAGGTACCCATTATTGCTGAGTGGGAAGGAGGGGACGAAAAAAAATCTATGTCCAATCCGAGGCTCGAACCCGCACTTTCCGCTTCGGAGACTAGAAGAGAAAAAATCAAGAAGTTACTTTTTCCTACTTTCCCTTTTTTTGTTGTTTTGTTGGTATCTATGTAGTTGTTGAAATTTTGTCTTTGCTGTTACTCTTGTGGCATTTTAGTACTATTTCAAAGACACAGGTGTGATGATGGTATAGAGGACAGCTGTGTGATGATGGTAGAGAGGACAGCTGTGTGATGATGGTAGAGAGGACAGCTGTGTGATGATGGTAGAGAGGACAGCTGTGTGATGAT
>NW_004797494.1:526761-530882 GCF_000002075.1 Aplysia californica | reverse complement strand
TTGTTGCTTCTGCTGCTGCTGTTGTTGTTTTTGTTGTTGTTGTTGAAGCTCACAAACTATTGGGTAAGACTGGTAGTCTACAAAGAGATCACATGTAAAGCCTCTTTTCCAATCGCTTCAAAATAGTTCAGTGTTCTGTTTTACTAGACATGTAGCAGTAGTTTCTTAGATCTGTAAGAACTGATTGATCCAATTTTGAAATCAAATCCGATTTCGTATCTGATCATGGAGCAGATCTTTCCTCAAAATCTTCCACATTATTCTTTTTGATGTGTTACAAGAATGATTTTGGTCGCAAACTCACTTAAACAATTTTCCTTTTCCTTAAAAAAAAAAAACAAATTACAAATGCAATCTGCAGTGTTTTGTGGTTACAAAGACTAAAAAACAGAGTGAGCACTTGCTCGTGTAAAGAATAACATGAAAAGAACGAACAATAAGGAGGAAAAAAAAGCGAATTAAACGTCCAACTTCCTCTCCACGTCAATACTTCTGTGCGTGAGGGACGCTGCATGTTATTTCATATCCAAGATTTAGATGCAGCTGAAAGAGGATCAACGCGCATCTTAGACATTATGAGCTTCCTGATTACATAAAAACCTATTTTCTCTGTCTCTCTGGATAATTGTTCAGACATTGGCTTTGCTGGGGATCGATCGGAGAGCTAAGCTTCTCGATTTGTGAGAGTTTTCTGCTCTTGGATGGGATAGGTTGTTGGGGAGTTTCAGAGGTCAAGGGAGAGAGAGGAGCTGCTTTATCATGTGATTGCGCCAATATTAATGTTTTCTCGTTGATGTCCAATTTGCTGTCTGCATGTCTGTCTGCTTGTCTCTCTCTCTCTTTCTCTCTCTCTCTCTCTCTCTCTCTCTCTCTCTCTCTCTCTCTCTCTCCCCCCCTCTCTCTCTCTCTCTCTCTCTCTCTCTCTGTGTGTGTGTATGTATGTATGTATGTGTGTGTGTATATGTGAGTGTATGTGTGTGTTTGCCTGCCTGGGACGGTGAGTAAGAGAAAGAAAGAAAGATAGATAGATAGATAGATAGATAGATAGATAGAAAGATAGATAGATAGATAGATAGATAGACAAAGAGGGAGAGAGAGAGAGAGAGAAATAGAGAGAGTGAGAGAAAGACAGAGAGAGGGAAATGAGGATGAAACTCTCAACACAAAGGAACACAATCATGATAATTGTTATTGAATCATATTTCACACACTTGCATTTTTACCTTGAACCAGCAAAGAACATCCCAGAGCTAAAGATAAAAACGAAACCTCTTCGTTAGCGTTAAAAATGTTTGTACATTTGCTTTTCAAATTGCTGGACTCCGTTTTGAGCTGTACAGCCGAGGGAACCATCAATAGAATTAGAGACAGCACAGCCCCCATGTTAGGAGGCTAAAACTAGGAGGGAGCTAGAAAGAAACTTGACAGATTTGGATCTAAAATGAAAACGACGGAGCTAACGAGCTCGAGATCATATCCGTCGGGGCATCCCGACCTGTATATCACGTGACGCTCTTCAGGGCAAGGGTGAGTGAAAAACTATAAACAGCTTTGAGGAGATAAATAGAGTCAACGAAAGAGGGGCAAATAATTGACCTTGAATTAAGATGTAGCCCACTGTCTTTTGAGGTGTATTTAAGGTTTCCTAGACGCATTTTAAAAGAATATTCTACGGGTTTATTTTCTGGGTGGACATGACCTGGAAAAGATGATTCAAGATTTTATGAGCTTGCTAAATTTAGGAATTACAAAGAATTACAACATGTGAAATGCGATGCCTTAGAAAAGCAGTAAACAAGACCAGGCGTGAAAAAATTAGAAACCCAGTAATCAGAGAAATGGTGGGCGCAAATGCTGTCATACATCACATCCTACACCAAAGAATCAAATGGTTAGGACATCTCCTACGATTACCAACACACCATCCAGCACAACGTGCTTACCTAAAAAAATTCGATGGCAACAAGGCTAGAGGGCGACCTAGAAAGACCTGGATAGATGGAGTCAGGGAAACACTAACAACTCACGGCACCCCCCTGACCCAAGCTCTCCAGCTGGCGACAGAGAGACGTCTCTTTCTTCCCGCGACACCCGAAAGGGTATAACTAACTATACTATAAACCCTCTGAATTTGCTCCAAGAATGGGACAGAGATTATCTGAATGTGAGAGACTTCAGGGTAGAGTCAAAGAGCAGAAAATGTTAAATATCTTTGTTACAGGGCTAGGAGACTAAAAAAAGTTGTTCCAGCATCCAACCTGGACATTGGGGATTGCCTTGTTAGTAAGACAACTTCCTAGGCCTTCGGCATATTTTAGTATGGTTGCAAGTTCCTTTCCACGCCGCCTTTACTTCCCCAAATCGAAGTCAGGTACCCATTACTGCTGTTTGGGAAGGAGGGAACGAAAAAATCCATCTCCGAACTGAGACTCGAAACCGGACTTTTCACTTCGGAGACGAGCGCACTAACCGCTCCGCCACCGCCACCGCCACCGCCACCGCCATCGTAACCCTAGCTACTAGGAGAGCAAAAACTCAAGAAGTTACTTTTTCCTACTTTTCTTTTCTTTGTTTTGTTTTGTTGCAGATGCTGTTGGAATGTTGTCTTTGCTGTTACCCGTGTAGCATTTTAGAGCTTTTTCAAGGACAGGGTCGTGATGATGGTATAGAGGACAGCTGTGTGATGATGGTATAGAGGACAGCTGTGTGATGATGGTATAGAGGACAGCTGTGTGATGATGGTATAGAGGACAGCTGTGTGATGATGGTATAGTGGACAGCTGTGTGATGATGATAGAGAGGACAGATGTGATGGAAGAAGCCGGGCATGCAAAGAAAGTGCACATTTTCCTTGTCACTGTCTTCTTGCTTTCCTGTGAGAGCTTGGTTGTTTGTTTGTTCGATGAAGTGTAGCACACTGACACAATAATACTCATGTCGTGCTGTCAAAAAGCTAGACATACAGAAACAACAGAAGGAAAGAAACGAAGTACAACCTAACAGAGTCACCCTCCAACCACCCCACCTTCTCTGAGAGAGCAAAAGGCACAAGGCGCAAAACCAATGTCATTGTATCTTACCCTTCAGGCAACACGCCCATTCCTTACTGCACCCTGCAGTCTTACTGATTACTTTTTGGTACCAATAAACTTGTCATTCATCATTGACATTAACATCAGCTTAGTTTTAGTAAGAGTTTTACGGCACTTCCAACGCAATTAGGTCTTATAAGTGCCGAAGATTAGAGGTGTTACAAGAGAGTAACAAACATAAAGAAATATGGAGGAGAGATCAGGACGATAGATGTTTGATAGGAAAGAAGAAGCAAGACACATCAGAGCACCCGCCAACCACCCACATGAACATCAGCGTGACTTAGGTTTAGGTGTAAACATCACTTACAGTTTCCTGCAGTCCCACCCATTCCCCCTCTTCCACTTGCCTCTTTCTTGTTCCCACCAACCCCACTTGTAAGTACACCAGTTGCGTCGATGGCCTAGTGGTTAGGTTACCGGACACATAATCGTGAGATTGCAGGTTCTGGGGTTCAAGCCTCAGCTCGGTCCAACGTTGTGTCCTTGGGAAAGGCACTTTACACGAATTTCTCACTTGGCTCGGTCCTTTCGGAGATGGACGTTAAACTAGGAGGTCCCGCTTCTTAAATAACCTAATAGTGTTGATAAGGGCGTTAAACCTATACCATTTCACCCTTTTCACCCTTTTCACTTGTACACCCCACCCAACTGTCCGCTGCCACTGCCCACCAGCTCCCATCACGTCACATTCGTCTATTATCGCTACCCCTGTAAATCAAATGTAAAAATGTTAAGTTTTTTTTCTTGTTGTTTATTTTATTACTGTGCAGACTTTTCTTACCCACACAAGACAGTTATTTTTTATACCTTTTTGACGTGGTTTAAAATATGATTGGGGAAAGAGTTCATTTAAAATAACAATATCGTACAAACGGCTGGTCATTTCCCTTCCATTCACTATTCTTTGTTCACGTCAGATATACAGTACTAATTTTGTTTTCTACTCATGGCAGATAGTTTTGTGTGGCTTTCATCAAATGGAATAGAATGCATTTTTTTTTCGTTGATCTCAATGCTCACCTCTTC
>NW_004797494.1:524948-526525 GCF_000002075.1 Aplysia californica | reverse complement strand
GCCGTAGATTGATGGCGAGAATGGCCACCCGGACCGCCGTCAGGTCCCCCCTCTCGCCGCTCTCTCGACGGCCCGTGGAATATTGAGGCCATAAACAGAGCACCCCAGGGACCCAGACCTTGGGTTCGTTTGATCAAAACGTCATCGCATGTCGTAAAGAACGTTATAATCACTTGACAATGTCGTCAGAGGCCGCCTAAACCAGAGCGAGAGCGAGAAGCTCTTTGTGGTTGGCTCCGACATAATAGGATGAGATGGTGTTTTTGTGGAGTTCATTGCCGGAGACAAAGATGGAGTTTGAAGCGATCATAGAAAACCTTAATTAATAACATAGCTGTGGGATGTGTTTATCCTTCCATGTCTATGCACTTCGCTTATAGTTATCTAAAACGGCTATGATGTATAATAATAATAATAACGACAGTAGTGCAAACAATTCTTAAAGCGTTCTTTCCCTTGTAAAACAGCTCTGGTCACTTTGAAATACCTTTACTATCGAGTTTAAATGATGGGATTAAAGGAAACATGACAAAATCCAAACCGCACCAAGTTTTATTTTTGCAGCCGCCTCCTCCCTCCCAATCTTGCATGTACAGTGCATTGTGTTTCCGTGAGATTACGTGACAAAGTAGTTTTGAAGAAATCTTTCATGGTATTGAGTAGTCGTGTCTTTTAGTGGAAAACTAGCTGGGTACCCCGTTCGATGAACGGACTCAATTGTCAGGTCATTGTGGGTTCAGTGCGCACTGCATATGAACGGAAGTCTCAATTTTTATATCTTGGAAAACTAAATATGTCTTGAATACTGCTTTGAAATGACGAACGGGAAAATCGTAAACGGCCGATTGTGTTTTCTATTTTTCTATTTTTTAGGTAAATGCAAGCACTTACTGAATTGAAAGAAACTTAGCTTGGTCTTTGAACTACCTTCAATAATTTTTTCCTGGTTCTACGTTCCGTAGTTTTTTCAGCAATAGAAAACAATCATCCACATGTAACATTATATATTATCTAGATACGTACTATCTTTAAAAAAAATAAAAAATTTAGTATGTTTTTTGCAGCGCTCGCAACTGCATAAGGTCATATAAGCGACGGACTATCTAGACGTTTTTCACTTTTGACAGGCAGGGTTTGAGGGTAGTTCTACTGCTGTAAGAAAGAAAATAAAAAGGCTTGAGAGGTTGCCAAATGGGCGAGACTTGATCCGAAAACTTCTCATCAGGACCAATGAACCGATGGGTATCGGCAGTTCTCTGTCTGAGAATAGACAGCGATTGCTTGGCCGATGTGCCATAGTCTTGTTTATTCTTAGAACCGGGGGTAGCGACATTAAGTGTTGATGGTAAAACCGGACGCCATAACTGAAGCTCTCTATCAACACACAGAGGTGCCAAAACAACCGGCACATTTGTTTTATAGTCAAACAAGGTTAGGGTACAGCGCGATTGTATGACTCAACCCCTGGGCGGTGAAGATATTTTTATTTATGGAGCTGAAGTGTGTTTTGACTGAAGAGGGTTTGTTTAAAAGAGGGGTGTGTGTTTGTGTGTGTGTGTGTGTGTGTGTGTGTGTGT
>NW_004797494.1:518024-524848 GCF_000002075.1 Aplysia californica | reverse complement strand
TGTGAGTGTGTGTGTGTGTGTGTGTGTGTGTTTATGTGTGTGCGTATGTGTATGTATGTGTGTGTGCGTGTTTGTCTGTGTATATTTTTGTTTGTTTGTTTGCTTGTTTGTTTGTTAGTGTGCGTCTGTGTGCGTGTGTGGGGGAGGAGGGCGTAGGAAACAAGTAAAATGTGTTAGAGAATGTGTGTGTCAATGAGTGTAATATACAATTAATGTACTTGTGACTATAAATCTTCGGCATCGAGTTCTTTAATTCCAGAATTCATGGTTGCCACTTCATGAATAAAAATAAGAATATAATTGAAAAATGCTTGAGATAACATAAAAGTCATAGATCTAGGTGTTAATGTTGAAAACAGATCCAAAGGACGACAGAGATTTTGACTGAGAAGTGAACTAAACACACAAAAAATACAAAGCAATTCTTATCAAGTTATATATTTTGTTGTATTTCCAGATTCCATAGTCCATATTTTTGTGGGCGGACCCCTAAGGGAAACATCAACAACGACAACAACAATAACAACAACAACAACAACAGCAACAGCAACAGCTGAAACAACAGCAGCAACAACAACACCAACAGCAGCAGAAACAACAACAACAACAACAACAACAACAGCAACACAATAGCACTACAATATTAACAGTTGGGTGTATTTGCAGTAATGAAATCAAAATCTGTTAGCACTGCGAAAGATTTAAAAGAAAAACACCCCGCCCTCTAAAAAGCAACACGTTTTCAGCCATGTGTTTTCACTCATCTCGAGCAGAACAAATCAATCGTGCTTTCCCCAGTGTTTCTAGGATCAGAAATTTGTGGAGGTGAAGAAGCCGTGCAAAGAGTTTCTCTTACAACTTCACAGCTTCTAATGATTATGAATGCCTTCCCTCCAGTCGCTAACGTACTCGGCGTGTTTGGCTCAAAAGAAAAAGTAAATCTGGCCATCCGTCAGGGCTTTGTCTGGTGTCCACATTGAGCGCTCCGCCTGCTCGGAAGCACCTGCGGAAGTTACAAAGTGTCGTCCCAATGTGGGCACCTCGTTCATTCGAGACCCTCTTTGCTCCAGGATGAGATTAAGGCCGTAAACATAAAGACTTTCCCCCCTAACCTCTTCAGTTTCTTTATTTACACTCCTCCCCCCTTTCCTTTCTTTGTTGAAGTGGTAACGTGTGAAAGGCAAAAGAGTGTATATTGATACCGCTCCAAAGTTCGACGGAGACAGTTTAAAATGAAGAAACGAAATAAAAGCGTATTAGGGGAAAACTTCAAACGGAAGTTTCTAAAAAAACCCATGAATGATGGTTGAGTAACCGATTATTTTGACAGGCAAACCTGACACAAGTAGATGCGAATATAGCACAGATGGGAGCTAAAATCAGTGTGTAGTTTGATGTCTTCCCATCAATTTTGTCTCTGTATCCCCAGCCCATTTTATCCCTCTCTCTGTCTGTCTGTCTGTCTGTCTGTCTGTCAGTCTGCCTGTCTGTCTGTCTGCCTGCCTATCTGTCTGTCTGTCTATTTGTCTGTCTGTATGTATGTCTGTGTGTGTGGGTGGCTGGCGGGTGCTATGGCATAGTTTGCTCCTTATCTTCTGTCAAACATCTATAATCTTTGTCTCTCTTCCTTTTCTTTTTATGCCACTCTCTAGAAAGGTGGCGTTGGTAGCCTAGTGGTTAGGCTACCGGACTCGTAATCGTGTGAACTAACCGGACTCGTAATCGTGAGATTGCGGGTTCCGGGGTTCGAGCCTCAGCTCGGTCCGACGTTGTGTCCTTGGGAATGGCACTTTACACGAACTTCCCACTTGGCTCGGTCATATCGGAGACGGACGTTAAACTAGGAGGTCCCGCCTCTTAAATAACCTAATGGTGCTGATAGGGGCGTTAAACCCATACCATTTCACCATTTCATTTTCACTCTCTAGAAACACGTCTAACATTCGGCACTTATTTGACCTAATTATGTTGCAAGTGCTTTAAAACTCAAACTCAAACTAATCTGCCTCTCTCTCTCCCTCTCTCCCTCTCTCTCTCCCTCTTTCTCTCTCTCTCTCTCTCTCTCCCTGCCTTTGTCTATGTCTAAAAACAACTTTCTCTTAAATGGAATTTCCCCAACGTCCAAAATAATGACATTTCTGCCAGGATACATCATACGCTCATAGTCATGTACAGCAGATGTGTTGTTGTTGTTATTGTTGTTGTTGTTGTTGTCGTTGTTGTTGTTGTTGTCGTTGTTGTTGTTGTTGCTGCTGCTGCTGCTGCTGCTGCAGCTTGTTTTTAAAATTAAAGAAATACATAATTTGACTCGAGGAAGCCCAGTAATCGCTATGTGGTTATCTGGAAATGTGGGGGCAAGGTGGTTTTGCTGTCTCAAAATGAGTCATTTATTTGTTAGGTTGCTGTAAATCATTTATTGTAGTGATCCTGTGTATGCATACGAAGACCGATTTCTAAAATAAGACAAAAATGAAGAAACTTTCTATTTACTGGATCAAAACTAAAAAATGAAAATATATAACATGTTTGTTTGATCGCTTGCCTACAGGAGTGCCATGCAAATTTACGAGCACATTTGCAAATGAATATATGAACTAGATTTTATAATGTACGCAGACAGACGGACTTCAACAAACTATCAGCATGATGATCCAAAGATGATTGTTGAAAATAACATAGAAGTTGACAAAATGGGCCAAAATGGGTGCTGGTGACAAAAAGTAAGAAGCCTACCTGAAATCGATTAACATCAAAACTTCTGTCTTTAAATGTCCATTACCATAAAGGCAACTTCTAAAAAGTGTTTTTTATAGCCAGGAGTTTCATGTAACTGGTTTTCAATTTTGAGACACACAAGGGTTTTTAAGTCTCAATTTTTGACATGCTTTGCGGCGGTCATTTAAAACGAAATTGCCCTTTTAATGCTTGTAGAGTAACTGTGCCATCTCCTGTGTTGGTCAGCGGGGGACGACCAATGGAGTCTCGTAGACGCTAGGACTTGTGATGTCGGGATGAGGCGTTTACCAGCAACCAGGGGGAATGTAATCTGATGCTTAGTATTGAAAATTCCTATTTGGATGACCTACTTATTTGACAATGACAATGACAATGACAATGACAATCTTTATTCATCTCGCATAGAGAAATTTGTCTTGGTCGTTAACAATGGCAGTAGACGTTACAAAAGTTAGACTTAAAGGTGCACTCACGCAAACGCACAACAAGACAGGACATTAGGCCAAGTAAATACATGTCTCACGGGCTGGGACAACCGCTGTCTTGTTTTAGAATCTTAAATGCATTTAACAAATTGGTGTGATAACCACTTCCTTTTACTAAATGTCAAAAGGACAAAGGAATTAATAATAGATTTTAGAGGAAAAAAAAGGTCAATCGCAATTAATATATATTAAAGATGAGGAGATGACGTTGGTAAGCTCTTACAAATATCTTGGAATAACAATTGATAACAAGCTTGACTGGCATCGCCAGGCCGCTCCCGTGCATAAAAAAATAAATCGAATAATGTTCCTTTTCAGGAATTCAAGAAGTGTTCGTGTTGATGATAAGGGTATGTCCCTTTATACCATTCTATGATTGGGAGCGTGTTACTATTTTGTATGTACTGGGCTGGAAATTGTAGGGTGAAAGATAAAGAAAAATTAGACAGAACCATTAAGAAAGCCATCAAGATCTGTGAATATGATTTTACTAGAATTGATGAAATGTATAAGACTACACAAATAAAAAAGATAGAAAGTATTAAAAATGACCCATCACACCCTATTTCCAAGCAAAATGTGAGATCACACAACGGCAGATATGTACCTCTAAAAACAAAGAAAGAAAGGTATAAAAGAAGTTTTTACCATCTAGAATAAGCATCAATGTGTATTGCTCTTTCGAGTACGCTTCTATAGAACTCTAAAGGTCTTGTAATTAAATTCCTGGTAGGTGGTTGAATGATGCATCTGATGTGATACGTACATTTTGTCAGCTTTACTTTTCTTTTCATACTGAGTTTTAAAGAGAAAAATATATAATTTCAATTTTTATGTATACCTGCATGTGTTTTTACGGTCCTGTACAGCCAATGAAAATTTCCATCTAGGATAATAATGTGATAAAGTAAAATTGTTATCTTAAAGTATGAAGTGTTAAATATATCAGAGTCAGATTTTCTGATTTTCCGAAAACCGTTTGACTTTTGAAGGTTTTTAAAAAATTGTGGCAGACAGGTATTTGTGGAACAGCTTGTATTCTGCCACGCACTGTGGTGCAGCATTAAATTCTTTACCATTCCATGCGACACTCCGATGACAAGAAAATTTTCATAATTTACTCCGCGTCTAAAGCTCCGCTCTCTGAAATCAAGCACCATAAAGGTGTTTGTACTTTTATGCCTTTCAGCATGACAAATAACCTCAAAACAGAGTGATATCCATACGTTTCAGCTAATAGACCTCCCATCTAGAGACCCCAAAGTTCTCTAAGGTTATATTCTTGATACGCTTTGCAGGGGTCCGTGAAACGAAACCACTTCGGTGATGCTTGTCGAGTAAATGTGTTATCAGCTGCAGGGTGGTATTTTCTCAGCGGGAGATGACCAAGGCAGTCTTCTAGACGGTCTGATGTGTCGCGATGTCGGAGCAAAATGTTCACAACCAATCAGTGAGAACAAAACCTGCGATTGTACTAGAGTATTCATTTCTAAATGACCTACTTAATTTGCATTAGAATATTAGATATACCAGGCACTGATTTTCTGGGATTCTTGTGAATTGTTTGACTAAGAGGGCTTTAATTCAAGCAAATGAAATAGATATTGAAAAAACCCAACAGATTGTATCATATATGGGAAAGGATCAGTTTTGTTACTTATAGCCACGCAGTGCTGTGCACAAAACCCTTTACAATGCCCTGCGACAAACCGATGAAAATAACGTTTTCATAATTTACTCCTTATCTAAAGCTCTCTGAAATCAACCACCATGAAGACATTTGAACCTTTACGCCCTTCAGCACAGTAAATACCCTCAAAACACAGTGATCGCCAGAGGTTTCAGCTAATTCACCTCTCATCTTGAGACCTCAAAGTTCTCTAAGTTTCTATTCTTGATGCTTTGCAGGGATTCCTAAAACGAGCTACATTGGGACTGGCCTTAAATCTACACAAGCAGTCGTCAATGGGAATAAAATCAGGCAGTTGTTAAAGAATATTAATTTCTGTCTAGTTGACCTACTAATTTGCTTTAAAATCTCAAAAGCTATGTGTTGTCTCTCAATACCTTTATTATATTATACTTTTATTTGGTCGTGTTTAAGCACAAGGGGGCTATCTCGAAAAAAATAAGCTTTTTTGAGAAAATCGAAGTTTTTGGACTCTCTTATTCAGTTTCTTTAAAAGACAAGAAGAGTTTTCTTTACAATCAAACAGATATACACACCAAAGAAACCAAACTTCTCCTATAGGTAGGGAAATGCCCACTTTTTGTGCAGGTCAAGATTTCTGGAAAGTCCCGAAATCTGGGTTAGCTGGTTGTCCCTAAAGGTGACCATTATTATGTGAAGCTACAAATATTGGTACATTTCGACATGCAGTGCTGTGCACGATCTCACTTACCGCTACGTGTCAGACTGATGGAAAATTGTCATTCCCACCTGGGTGAAGTGAGAAAAATTCTAGTACAGTGCCTTTCTAAATTGCACAACGTTAGGCCTCTGACGGGATTCGAACCCACGACTTTACGGTAGCGAGTCTGAGAGCCTATGGAAAACTAGTGACTGAAGTAGCCAAGCAGAGACATTCTTCCAAGCTGGTATGTCACAGGCAGAATTGTATTGGTCTGGTAAAGACTGCATTCTAACCTTACATTTCTCTCGTCGGCGAATCATTGAATCCGTTTTTGTTTTTTTAAAGAAAAATGTGGGTAGTTGGCGGGTGCTCTGGTGTGGTTTGCTTCTTCTTTCCTGTCAAACGTCTATCGTCTTTATCTCTCCTCCTTCTTTTTTGTGATTGTTACTCTCTTGTAACACCTCTAATCTTCGGCACTTATATGACCTTTTTGTGTTGCAAGTGCCGTAAAACTCTTACTAAAGCTAAAACTAAACTAAAAGTTGTTCCCACATCCAAGACGCACATTGGGGACAGCCTTGTGAGTGAGATTGGTCAGGTAGTGGGGTTATTCTGGTGCCTCCTGTCACTATTGGACTTTCTTCGTGTTCTGTACTCACTCAAAATTGAGGGATCACGCCTACCTTCATAAGAGTGTATTAAACATACCTCACCGCCCCTTTTTAACATCGCTAAGACTACAAAAATCAAGTAGCTATATAGAAGCATCGTGGTGAAATCAGGTACTCGTCCAAATAATAAAATCGAAGAAACTGGCATTTTTCAGTTTTTTTTGCAATTTTTATAGAATTCTTGTTTTTTGACTTAAAACCATTAAAGTCCATTCAAAACATATTTCTTTGCAGATTTAATAGAAAAATGTTGATTTAAGGAAGAAAAATATAAATTTACAGTTTTTAAGGACTCTCAAGCTTTAAAAGTCGAAACAAAATTGGGGGCTATTTTCTCGTTAATTTAACCGCTGAAACCAGGCGACCCCCACCTCCTTCAAAAGCAAATATTTCGACTTCTATTCTTGATATATGAGTATTTTTTTATCGAAAGATAGACAATATAGTTAAATGAACAAACTTTAACATGATGAGATAAGATAAGATACGATAAGATATATCTTTATTGTCCAGATCCTGGCACATTGGTTTGGTGTTTCAACACGTGTACACATACACACACACACACACACACACAC
>NW_004797494.1:511113-515952 GCF_000002075.1 Aplysia californica | reverse complement strand
GAGAGAGAGAGAGAGAGAGGTAGAGAGAGAGGGAGAGAGAGAAAGAGAGAGGGATAGACAGGAAGGGGCGGGAATAAAGACAGAAAGAGAAAGAGCAACCCACAAACGCTCCCAGCTAAAACCGTGTACATGTATCTCTCTCTCTCTCTCTGGTCAAACGTATCCACTTTCCGAGGGTTGGAGGCATGTCCCACACAACACCATCACACTGTGGTTTGACAGCTTGCACGGTTTGATAGCGTCGATCTTGGTAGGTCTGAGCCGATGGCACACAGTTGGAGAAAGGCAACGAGACAGCTAAGAAAGAATTTTGTGGGTAATGATATCCCTTTTCAGAGTTTTCCCAAAGGGTAAATGTCAGACCCAAATGGCCTTCAGAGAATTCAGAGAGGTTTTTTAAAAGGGATTACTTTAGGCAACAGAATGTCTTACAGAATGAGCGGGTGGTGGCAGCTGCAACCAACACTGAAGCGATCTGATGGACGTAGATGGATCATTTCACCTTATCATAATAATGATAATAATGATAATCATAGCATTTCGTCCCTCAGTGTCTAATGATGACCAATGCATCTGCAGAGGAGATTAATTCTGAAGCAAAATAGAAGAAATTATTAAGGTTTATCATGATTTGAGGCTTTTGTTATGGTCTACGAAACCAATTCTTGCAGAGAAGAGTTTGTCTCATTTTGATTATTTAAAAGTAATATTTCCACTTGTAGAAGTGTGCAACCCCCTTTTAAAATAAATCATTAACAATGTCCTCATTGAATTGGTGCTAACACGTTTTTCTCTCTTCGGTTTTGTTTCGATCAATACTTTCTTCAGTGATATTCGTTCCTGTTTTCTATTATAATTTATAAGACGTTTGGTAAACTTCCAGAACGACTGACTATGATAAGGCTGAAGCAGTGGCAGATAAAGAAGCTCAAGGTGGAAGGAAATTGCAACAACTCTCCCTGGAGATCAAATCAGGACCTCCGAGCTACGAGACAGCCGACTTGACCCCCAGGTTGTCCCCAGCTCACCGTGTGGTTATGTAATAGAATCTGTTATGTTAATTGGATCTCATGCACAAGATAGAACGATCTGGCACGGAAAAAGCTAAAACGCTGAAGCAATTTGTAGGCGCTGGTTCACGAGGCTTCCTACTCTGTGACGATCTGGGGCTGACGTTTATTCGAGACAGAAAATCTAATTCTGTCTTTAAAACGTCGCTCTCATTTTAATCCGCAAGTGCATGCGAGTGCGGAAAATGTGCATTACGGAGACGCCATAATTCGAGTTTTACTGGCGAGCTCTCCGAAGATCACAGCGATAGTTGTGAGTGAGGATATTGGAGTGGTAAGGCCGAGGACACACTAGAGGTGTGAGTGCCTGGAGCTATGTTTGCGCCCAGAGGTAAGCTTTTTATGACGGGGTAGAAGATAACAATTTGCTTTGACAGCCTGATGCGTTAGGGCAAGGAAAGTGAAAGTATGTAACACGTGTAAGTAACAACATCTGAACCTTGTCTAATGGGGGCAGGGGGTGCATAATGATGGCTGTCAAATAACCACTCATTATTTCCTCTGATGTGGATACTGGCTACGACATTTCTGAAAGGATGCTCCATTTGGCTTCACCTGAGCCCGGTTTTTGCTGAAAGAGTCTGTTTTATGAGATTCAATATTGATCAGGGGGTAGGGCAAATAGGATTGGTAACTGCGGCTTAATAGCTAGGCTTTTCAATTTTTCACACGTAAGAAACTGAAAAGAAGCCCAAGACATCCAGCCATTGTTAAAGGGAAAGGTGATAATCTTAAACAAAGGTCCACTAAAATAGAGCCGTTGCAATATTGAATAATCGAAAAGGAGTAAGATCAAACAGGTCATTGCCTAGGACAAGTTAGGGCAAGTGCGACTGTAATTCGATTACTCAGTTTAGCTTATCGATTATTCCAGTCTCTTTCCTGGGATGGTGTACCTAATTTAGTCTGTCTGTCAGTCTGTCTGTCTGTATGTCTGTCTGCCTCTCCCTCTCTTTTTTCTCTTTGTCTTATCACACCCTCTCTCTGCTTTTCTTTATGCAGCCCTGTGTCTTCTATTTCAAGGGGGATCTCGTGACCTAGAGGTTAAGGTGTTCGCCTCTCATTCAAAGGTCACGGCTTCGAATCCCGGTAGCGACGACAAAAAAATGTTCGTCTCTAAAATTGTCTTCTTTCACCTGTTTTCCTACTCTCTAGTAATGTTCTGTCGTCTGCTTTCTTTCGTCTCCACTTTCTGCCCTCACCTCCTCACCTCCTTTGCCCCTTCCTCTGGGCTCCTGATTCTTTCTGCAGCCTTTCTACTGCTACTCCTTCGTTTCTTCTTACTGCAGTCTTTCAGCCACACCCCTGATCTTCTGGTAGGAAGGAAAGATCTACACCTAGCCTTTTCGGACAATGGCGAAAAATCCCGGAGGTCCCGTGTGCAAGTTGCGCACTTCAAAGATCCCTTTGTGATTTAAAATCGATCAGAGTAGGGTTCAGCCGCCACCCGAGCAAAATTCAAAATTTCCTACCAACTGAAAATGTTTAATGTGTCCCGCGCGCTTATATGACCTTATGCAGTTGTGAGCGCCGTAAAACACTTACTTAAAAAACAACCCTTCAATTCCACTCCAGCTATGAGTAATATGTTACGGGTCAAAGTGATCGGGTTATTAATTTCCATTTTCGTTTTGCTGCGGTATGACAATCTTTACACGATCAAAATCATTGGATACATTTTTACTTAAACTATCGTAGATTATTTCTTTTTAATGTACATGACCTCGTGTCTATTTTTGCATCAACCAGCTTGATGGCTTATCCTATTTTTAGCGCGTTCCTGAAAGAAGAGACCATTCCCAAAAAGCAAACAAGAACAAAAAACTAACATAAAAGAACAAAAACGAACACACAGCAAAAATAACTACACGAACATTATCAACAGACACACAACAACAAAGCTAAGACAAACATAAACAAACACAATCTCTTTTTTATCTCTATGTACCACTCCCTCTCTCTCTTTCTTTCAGGGACCAGGTTCTCTCTCTCTCTCTCTCTCTCTCTCTCTCTCTCTCTCTCTCTCTCTCTCTCTCTCTCTCTCTCTCTCTCTCTCTCTCTCTCTCTCTCATCTTGCTCAGAGCGAAAAAAAATCAAAAAATGAAAAAAAAAACCCAACATTATTTTGAAAAGTTAGAAAAATAACGTTTTGCCCGCGCTCTCGGCAAACGAAATGCTATCAAATGGTGTTATTAACGTGAGCGAATGTATTGCCTAATCTGCTCACCCGCGACAGAGTTGGGGGGAGGGCCCGGCCACTTTATGGCGGTTTATCTGTGCGTGCAAACACTCTCGGCCCACTGGTTGTCAGCTCTAATTTCCTGCACGATGGACGCTCCCACAATCCCCGGCAAGCCTCATTCTCACAACTTTGCTCAACAATTTTCATTTCCGCGCAACGCGTTTTTATTTCCCCCTGCCCCGATTACGGCCATTCTTCAAAGAAAATAGAATGCAGAGTGGGTGTATAAAAAGATATTGGGGTGAGCCTAAGGCTCGTTACTTTTCCTCTCGTGTGATTTTATATAACGTGCTTATATAATCTTAGAATTGCACTTTTCGGCGATTTTTGTAGATTATTTTATTGACTTCATTTTTATCCTTGTCGTCAGAATTTGATAATGGACTACTTCTGTTAGATTGTTCATTCTATCTAACTCATCGTCTCTCAACATTTGGCTTGTCTGTCTGTCCATCCACATTGAGACACAGACACAGACACACTCACAAACACACAAAAATAAAAACACAAACACAGACACATTCACTCATTTAACATATCCACGTATGTATACAGTGGTGTCTGTATAAAAATACATTGGCGCTCATATGACCTTTTGCTGTTGCAAACGCCGTAAAATCCTCTACTATATATTTTTAAAATACATGTATTTGTGTCACGACGTGGTGGAATCACACGATCGTCAATTTTTGAGCATATGGCGTTATTGGTATCTTCTTAAAGCCTGTTCATTTGCCATGATTTTGGTGAAAAATATATCCATCTATGTTGAATAGAAGTCAAAATATTTGCGATTGAAGGAGATTAGGGTCGCCAGGCTTCAGAGGTAAAATTGATGAGAAAATGACCGCCAAAGTTTGGTAACATCCAAAGCCCGACAGTCCTTGGAAACTGAAATTTGACATTTTAATCAATATTGTTCAGTGCATTCTATACAGAAATGTATTTTTTAATTTGCATAAAAGATGTTAAGCCTCCCCCACAAAAAAGAGAAAAATAGAAGAAAATTAGAAAAAAAATTGCCCAACGCCCCAAACTGACGATTTCTTTGATTACCATCCGGACATTGGGGATTGCCTTGTTAGCGGGCCTTCAGCATATTGCGGTAGTGTGGCCCTGTGGACAGTTCCTTTCCACACCGCCTTTACTTCCTCAACTCGAGGTCAGGTACCCATTACTGCTGGGTGGGTAGGAGGGGAAAAAAACCCGGTGTCCGAACAGAGGCTTGAACCCGGACTTTTCGCTTCGGAGACGAGAGCACTAACCGCTCTGCCACCGCACCCCCAATGAAGAAGAAACAGGGGGGAAAAGGCGCAATGATGAATGGAGATCGAGAAATCGAAGTAAACTAAGGAATGACAACATTTACACGCTATATGCACACTCTGTCAGAAGTGATGGTACTTATTTTGATGGGAATTGTCACAAACTTTCCATCACTGTTATTAAGATAATATATCAGTTGTTGTTGTTATTGTTGTTGTTGTTGTTGTTGTTGTTGTTGTTGTTGTTGTTGTTGTTGTTGTT
>NW_004797494.1:494053-510643 GCF_000002075.1 Aplysia californica | reverse complement strand
GTAGTAGTAGTAGTAGTAGTAGTAGTTGTAGTAGTTGTAGTAGTTGTAGTAGTAGTAGTAGTAGTAGTAGTATCGTTATTATAATTGTTATAACTATTGTTTCTATTTTTATCAAGTCTTTTTGACTGGCCATCGTAAAAGTAAAAAAAAAAAAAGGAGATAGATGCAGCGAAAGAGGCGATGTCAACAAGGTTGGATTTTTCTTTTTTCACTCAAAGTGTGAGCAACATCTTTCTTTCTGGACGACTCACGCTCGCCGTCCGTGGTTCTCACTCACCTTTGGTCTCACTCACCTCAGTTCTAGACAGACAGCAGGTGGCTTTCAGAAAAAAGCAGCATCCTTGTCTTCTGGTGCCCCCCCCACCCCGTCCCCCTCCGCACTCCGCACTCCGCACTCTCCCAATCCCCCATGTGACGTTAAATTTACAGACAAAAAAAGAGAAAAAAGCCAGAAAAAGAACACCCCCTCAAAAAAATAAAAAAATAAATAAGAGAAAAAAACAACCCAAAAAGAACCCCAACCCCCCAAAAAAATAACAACAAAAAACAAAAAACAAAGCCAGTGCCTGAATTGGATTTGAACTTTTGACGTGCATGTTTTGAGACAAATAGACGCTAATGGAGGAAACAAAACCGTCTGTCCAGATTGGGTGCCAGGCAAAGCGAGCTGTAATAAATGGTCACTTTTAAGGACAGGCGGCTAACCCAGATTTCGGGGATTTCCAGAAATCTTGAACAACACCAAAAGTGGGCATTGCCCTACCTATACGAGATGTTTGGTTGCATTGGAGTGTATATTTGTTTGCTTATAGAGAAAACTGTCCTTGTCTTTTAAAGAAACTGAAACTTTACCTTCGATATTCTCAAAACAGCATTTTTCGGGATAGCCCTCTTGTCCTTAAGAGCGACCAAATATCGTATAGTTTGCAGTGGTGCCAGAATTTCCGGTAAATTTGCAGTTGCACTGATGTGTCCATCCCAAGTGTAGGCAAATTCTTTGCGATAAAGCGTTGGAACAGCTCCAGATTTATGAGGGTAAGGGGTCAGAGGTTTCTTCACGTGCTAACGCCTTTCTTTCTAGTACCCCTCTATCAACATCTCCACCGAATTGGAGTAAAGCAGTCTGCTGCCTGCCCACTATGTGACTACCCCTCAGAGACAGTGGAACATCATCTGTTCTTCTGTAGAAAACTAACCGATTTGAAGGGATGTTTTCTTCCCAAGCCACCCCACACATCTAACTGCCTCTACTTCTCAAGACAACAATTAGAACAGACATGCAGCTATTACCGAATGGCATCATGCAGAAGAGTTAACGCTCGGATGCTACTGGATCGCTAACAACAACAACAGCAGCACCGAGGTGTCCACCATAAGTGTAGGTAAATTCTGTGCGATAAAGCGTTGGAACAGCTCAAGATTTATGAGGGTAAGGGGTCAAAGGTTTCTTGACATGCTGACGCCTTTCTTTCATAAGTCCTGACCTAACCATCAAATCCCTGCAAGTGGTTGAATGATGCATTTGATGTAAATGTACATTTTGTCAGCTTTACGTCTCTTTTCATATTGAATTTTAATGAGAGTAATATATAATTTAGATATTTTATGTATACCTGCATGTGTTTTTACGGTCCTGTACAGCCATTGAAAATTTCCCTCTGGGATAATAAAGTACTATCTTATCTTATCTTATCTTATCTTATCTTATCTTATCTTATCTTATCTTATCTTATCTTATCTTATCTTATCTTATCTTATTTATAGAGGCACCAGCCATCCATGTCTAGGTGCTGTTTTAGCCTCTTTTTCCTACCTGTCTGCGGATTAATATTCTTTTTTCCCCCCAATTTATTAGTTTCGCTTCCATGTACCCCGTATCTATGGTTCTCAACCTGGAAATCGCCTATAGTTCGCTGTAATTGCCCCCCTACCCTGACCATTTCTCCTCCCCCCCCTCCCCCTTATACTTATAGTGTCATCATTTATCTTTCATAAGTCACGAGATCAGGGGCAGTTATTTTCGGCATGCGTACGTCTGTGAGCCGAAAGAAGAATTAATTACATTGTTATATAATATTGTGAATTAAATGTTATTATTATTTTTTTTAGTAAGTGTTTTACGGCTCTCGCAACTGCGTAAGGTCATATGAGCGCGCAGGACACATTAAACATTTTCAGTTGGAAGGAAATTTGGAATTTTGCCCAGGTGGCGGCCGAAATCTACTCTTATCGATTTTATACCACCTAGGGATCTTTAACGTGCGCAACTTGCACACGGGGCCTCCGAGATTTTGCGCCCTTGTCCGAGAAGGCTAGGTGTGACAGAATAGAAGAATTACATGTTGAAAGGAGAGCAAGTTGTAGCTGCAGGAATTATTGGTCTGGAAAAAGTGTAAGAGTAAGTTGGAGAAATAATGTTTTAAGCCAGAAGGAGATCCATTACAAAACTGGTGTCTGTGGTGTAGCGGTTAGGCGCTGTACTGTCTCACACAGGAGACACCAGTTCAATTCCCAGTAGGGATGTGTGTATGTGTGTGTGTGTGTGTGTGTGTGTGTGTGTGTGTGTGTGTGTGTGTGTGTGTGTGTGTGTGTGTGTGTGTGTGTGTGTGTTGGAAGAGGGGGTTTAAAGTGTCTCGGTTTTCTTGCTGGGATGTTGCATCCTTTTTCAGCCCGGGTTTGCCCTGACAGGCATGGTCGGAAGCGTGCTTCCTTATTTATTATATAAATTGTGTCGATAAGCGGGGGGAAGGGGGGGGGGGAGGGGTAAAAACACTTACAAAAATAGATGTAATTTTATTTTTAGCACGACAAGTCATCTTTGACCTAGAGCAGTGACTGGGGGCTCTCGTGGCCTAGAGGTTAAGGTGTTGGCCTCTCATTCAAAGGTCTCGTGTTCAAATCCGGGAGGCGACGGAAACATTTTCTTCTCTAAAATGGTCTCCTTTCACCTCCTTTCCTGCTCTCTAGCAATGTTCTGTCGTATGCTTTCGTCTCCTCTTTCTGCCCCCGCCCCAGCTCCTTTGCCCTTTCCTCTGGGCTCCTGACTCTTTCTGCAGCCGTTCTACTGTTACTCCTTGGCTCCCTCTTACTGCTGTCTTTCAGCCACACCACTGATCTTCCGGTAGGAAAGATCTACACCTTGCCTTCTCGGACAAGGGCGAAAAATATCGGAGGGCCTGGGTGCAAGTTACACACGTTAAAGATCCCTTGGTGGTCTAAAATCGATAAGAGTAGGCTTCGGCCGCACCCTACCACAAGAAAAATTTTAATGTGTCCCGCGCGTTCATGTGATCTTATGCAGTTGCCAGCGCCGTTAAACACTGACCCACCCCCCCCCCCCAAAAAAAAAAAGGGGAAAAAAAAGAACAATGACTATGGTCGAGAGTCTGTTCTATGAAGTACTTTGAGTGCATGCATGGCATTAAACTTGTCAAAACAAGTAATACTATGTTTATGAATGCTTGTGCTGGGTGCTTTTTTCTGTCATGAGATCTAATGCCTTTGTTACTGCAGCATTCTGGTTGTGTACTCAGTGGTGTATGGTGCCTGTGAAAACTCGAGAATGTTCCATGGAGATATGTGAAGCATCGTATTGAAACCAGGCGCTCGTCAAAATATTGATATCAAAGACATCAGCATTTTTCTGGCTGACGGGCAATCTGTTATTTTCTTTTTTGGCTCAACAACTTTTACGTCCGTTAAAAATACATTTATATGTGGATTTAACTGAAAAACGTTGATTAAAGGCACACATAATATACATTTTCAGTTTCCAAGGATTCCCAGGCTATGGCAGCCATTTTCTCGCTAATTTTTTTACCTCTGAAGCCAGGTACCCTGACCTCCTTCAAATAGAAATATTTCTACTTCTATTTAACATCGATGGATATTGTGTCCACCAAAACGAACGCGAATGGACAGGCTTTAAGATGATACCAACGACTTCACATGCTCCAGAATTCACGAGCCCCAGACTCCACCACGTCATGACACATGTGTGTCACAACGCGGTAGAATCAGGAGCTCGCCAATTCTTGGTCATGTGGCGTTATTGTTTTCACCTTAAAGCTTATTCATTTGCAGTACTTTCAAGAAAGAAATACCCGTATATCTTGAACAAAAGTCGAGATATTTGAGATCGAAGGAGGTGGGGGTCACCTGGTTTCAGTGGTAAAATTACCGTGAAAATGGCTGCCAAAGTTTGGTAACTACAATAGCTTGAGAGTCGTTGAAAACTGAAAAATTACCTATTTTGCGCCATAAATAAACATTTCCCAGTTTATTCACACAGAAATGTGTTTTACTTGGACATTAAAGGTGTTGAGCTAAAAATAAAAATTCGATAACAATTGCCAAAATGGAAAAAATACCCATTTCTTCGATTTCATTATTTTAACGAGCGCCCGACGTTATCAACTACTTGGTAATGGTGGAAGCCTCCGACATGTTGTTGTGCCATTTTGAAAAGTGCAGTATGACTAAACCTCACACTGAGCAGTCTTTATGTGGAAACCATGACGTTCTTTACTTAGTAAAGTACATGTACTCTATAGTGGAAACACATTGCACTTAGAAATGATATATGAAGAGGTCAAAGGAAAGAAAAAGTTAAGTCATAATATGATATATATATTATTGGTTCTACTACAATTTTGCCTTTTTTTCTATTTCCCTTTATGGATTTGGCATGTTATAAACTTGATTAGCAAGATATTGGTTTTTTTTTGCCACTTGACTAATTAAATTTTACAGGTTTTGTTTTATGTCAAAAGTTAAAACCCTGCTGTTTTTTTTCTCCATAAATGGACGTATCGTATTTGTCACTTCAGTCCCTTCACCTGGCTAGCAATAAGGCAAAAAGGAAAAACCATTTGTGTCACGACGCAGTGTAATCAGACGCTCGTTATCTTTTGGGTATGTGCAGTTAATGGTATCATCTCAAAGTTTGTTCATTTGCCCTGCTTTCAACGAAAAAAAAATACCCGTCTATCTTGAACAAAGGTCGAGATATTTGTTTTTGAAGCAGATGAGGTTTGTTTTGTTTCAGAGGTAGAATTAGCGAGAAAATGGCTGCCAAAATTTGGTATTTTCAATAACTTGAGAGTACTTGAAAATTGATAAAATATATATTGTGTGCCTTTACTCGGCGTTTTCCTGTACAATTGACATGGAGATGTATGTTATATGGACATACAATGTGTTGAGCCTAAAAACAAGAACTTGATAAAAATTGCCGAAATGCCTGTTCCTTCAATTCCATTATTTCGACGAGCGCTTGATTTCACCTTGATGCTCCACATTTTCTCACCTGCGCACCAAATACTGAAACAATTTATGACAGCTGTACGAAAAATAACTATTTTAAATTTTACTCTATTTCCCCCCTCTGGCGTGGACTCTTATGTTTGCTCAGAAAAAAATACAAAAAAGAACAACAAATAAAACAGAAATAAACAACGGATGACGGTTTATCTGTTAGATTCTGTCTCACAAACTGAAAGAATCCGCAACTATTTATAGATCTAGGCGAATAACTTATGCTGAGCATTTCACTATGGGGGTAAAATAATTGCAACAAGAACGATTTTTGGTGTCATTAGAAGCAGAAAATCTTCCTAATATAGCATGCTTACTTGAGTCTGTCCTTGTTTAAATAACTAGTTCAATTACATATTTGCCTGTGCGCACGTAATTCAACTCTTGTAGGCTAGCGACCAAGAATAAATATCTTCAAAAAATTTATCCAGTAATTTAAACTTTTCTTTATTTAGCCTCATATTAAACATCACCCCTTGGGTACATAATGCTAACGCTGGATCATCAGAATAAATGATTTACAGTAGCCCAGCCTACAAATTTCCCATTCTGAGGCAGAGACACCACCTTGCCCCCATATATGAAAGATAAAGAAGGTCATTTTGACCATCATCTATCAAAATTCTTCCATCTTAACCATCTTGTTATAAGTATTCATTTGACCCTTGAGCATGCATCAGAAAGAGATTGAGTATGTATCTAGCTTACGATTATTATTGTTTATATTACAGTTCATATATATTATGCATGTGACTGCAAGCCTGCGTGTGTGTCTATGCTTGTGTGTGATAGTGTGTGTGTGTATGTGTGTGTGTATAGTGTGTGTGACAACGCCTTCCACACCCCCCCCCACGGCAACGCCTACATAAATTATATATAATTGTGCGTTATACTCACTCACACACACGCACACAAGTACACACACACACGGGCAGACAGACACACACTCACTCATACACACACTCACTAACCACACATACGCACACTCAAAGACACACACAACCAGGCATATATGCACACACACACACACACACACACACACACACACACACACACACACACACACGAATACACATACACATATGCACATAGATATAATTATATTATGTATTATAATATCGTCATATATATATTGAAGTCTATTTAAAGGTTAGACCTACTTAATGTTCAGGAGTTTAAAACAAGATTTATTATTAACAGCGCAGCGTTAAACGTCATCTTCATGATACCATCCAAATTGTTATCGTCTCTTTTTTCCGATCCCAGGTTTTTTATCTCCTACTTTACAAAGTGAGGTGTCCACATTTTTACAACTCCGTGGTGGGTTGTTTTTTGGTCGGTTCTTCTGTACCGTTGTGACTATTAGGGCCAGATCTAACTGGTCGTTTTTAAGTACAAGGGGGCTATCCCGAAAAATTTTGTTTTAAAAAAAATCGAAGGAAAGTTTTTGGACCTTGGTCTAGTTTATTTAAAAGACTAGGAGAGTTTTGTCTATAACCAAACACATATACACACCAACGAAATCAAACTTTTTCTATAGTTAGGGCAATGGCCACTTTTGGTACAGGTCAAGATTTCTGTAAATCTCCGAAATCTGGGTTAGCCCACTTGTTCTTAAAAGCGACCAACTGAGAACAAAACTGTTTGTCATGGTTTGATGTGATCGTCTTAAAAGAAACCCTTTTTTCGTGTGCAAAAGATACATTGTCCTACCCCCATCCCCAACACGCATAGACTCGCACATACACATACACACACCCACACACCCACACATACACACACACAAAACCACACACACACAAAACACACACACACACACGCACACACACAATTCACCCTACTTAACTACTCACGCTCACCGTTTCCTCTTACCCCCATCTTCTCCTCTTCCGATTCCATCATACTGATCCGATTAGTTGAACAAGTGTAGGTCCAACTTAAGTAGTAATGCTTGGTTTGCGGAGTGCACCTCAATATCGAGTAACTCAAAGAGCTGGAGGTCTCCTACGGGATAAGAGCAGCTTTTAGGCGGGGGAATAAGTTGAGCTCGAGTTGGGATAGATATTACCAATAAAATATGCTGCAACGAAAGCAATTTCTAGACTTTCACACGGACGTTTAAAGCCTGGTGTGCACTTATGGGGCAAGGCCTTCCAAAACGGTGGGTGCGAAATGCGTCCTCTCTCCTCCTCCTCGCCTCTCTAAGCTGTTTCTCTCTCACCTCCTCAAGGGGAGGGGGGGATGAGCGAGTAATTTTGAAGCTAATGACCGATAAATCATGTCGGTTTGAATACGGTTAACGGCACTCACGCTGCAACAAGAAAGGCACAAAGCTGAGAGGCGATCCGATGCCTCGCTTAAGAGTGAGGAGAGTGTGTGTGGTGTGAGCATGCGTGCAACAAATTAGCGTGAGTACAAACCGTCAATGACGAATTAAAACCCTGGTGAGTAAAAACCCTTGGCTTTGCGCAGTTTTCCCAACCGTTTTCGAAGCGTTAAAAACTAACTTACCTCGAATGTAAGGTCTCAATTTTCCCTCTTAGAACCTTCCCATAAATCCCGGGTTTCTGTCGTGTTTTGACAGAGGAAGTGACGCCGTGCGTGACGAGAAATGCATACGTACTGCGCATGTCTGCTGTGTGTGTCCCGCGCACTTGAAGGTGTCGCTGTTGTCAAATTTAGGCCAATTAAAATTCATCAGTCCTGTAAAGTGGGCAATGGGGGTTGTCCAAACTTGAGTGCAATCTTTTTTGTTTTGTTTTAAATTGAACCCTATCCGTACGTCGTGTTTTACTATCGTATCCATACGACGTGGGGAACACTGTTGCTCCACTTTCCAAAGAGGAAATTTTCTCGTTAATCCGATCCGCACGCTTTGCATTATAGTCTGTCAAAATGATTTTTTGGAGATATACTGAAAGTTTCAAAGAGATCTTCATATTAGAAGTATTCTAAAATGTGAAAAATACAACCCCAGGGATACAAAATGACCCCAGGGTGTACGGATAGGGTTAAAAGAAAATTACAGTGTATTCTAAAGATTAACGCCTATCTCGGCCCTTCCACTTATCATTTGTTACAGCAATTAACTCTTCGCCTAAATGCACCTGTATATTCCTCATATTATTAAAACCATAATATCTGTCATAATAATATCATAAACTGTTATTGAAGCATACATAATCAGGCGTATAAAATGTCCCCTGGTTCTCAAGTGAGCGCGAAAGTAAATTCTTCTTGTTGCGGTATGTCATACCGTTAATTTTCACCAGGAGTTGGTCGAGATTGGAAGTTTTTGTTTTGCTTATCATGATTTAACATGCCCACCCGTGTTTAGTAGGCTATCTTTGTACTTGATACGTTTCTCAAATTGGCAAAGCCGGGGGCGGGAAGGGGGGGGGTTGTCTTCCCGTAATGGCTTCTTCGTTATGATTGAAAACAGCCGTTCAAGCAGCTGAAGATATTACATTCTTCTTGTACTTAACTATCACCACGACTTCTAATATTATGCGGAGCAGTGCTACTGACTGAAGTGTTTTTAGGCCATTGCTAAAGAGGGTTCGTTCACAGTAGAATTGTAATCGTAAATGGGCTGATTCATTAATGTAATGCTCATAACTGTGCCTAAACTGCAACAGGGAACTGCTGCTTTTTCTTTCCTAATCCTTACTATCGTCATGTTTCCTCTACTTCCTTTGTATGTTTGTCACACTCTTGTGACCCGCTATTTCCGGGGTGCCTTGATAGTCGAAGAAGACTTTGTGCTGTTGAAGCTAGAGAGGTGAGCAGAGTAAGCCTGATTCCCTGTAAGGACTTCTCTGTTGACATTCACCCCTTGCCGCTCATATGATCTTCTGAAGTTGAGAGCGCCGTAAAACCTACTAAAACTTAAAAACAATATTCTGCACCTATTGTACAACAGAAAACATAAATTCAGTTGTTAAAAGGGCGTTGAAAAATGCCCTTGAAGCTTGAAGCGCTCATGTATTGCTCAATATTTCGGTAGCCTAGTTGTTGGGTAAGTTTTAACCGCACGTCCACGAAGCATGTTGTACAATATCAGTGGAATGGTGTTTTGAAGGGGTGTAGCCTTTCGCAAGACACATTAACCCTAGATCAAATTACTGAGGGATGCAACGCTCTACGGCTAGGAGCAATGTCACCGAACAGTTCAAATTTGTTATTATGATGAGCTGATTGTTGCACAAAATACAATTTTTAAAATAAATCTTTCTTCGAATACCCGCAGAAGCACTCTTCTTTTCCATTTCTCCTATCTGAAACCTATGTCATTTGTTTTTCATTGTAGCATTATATTTGTTTGAAGATCAAGATCTCCTCGTCATGTACGCGGAAACACTCGGCGCACACGCCTTTAAGCTTCAAAAGCTTTGATTTTTTAAACTACAAACCCCATCTGATGGCAATCTCATGTAACTGGTGGCTATGTACAAACCCCTAAATCTTCAAATAAGAAACTCTGAATTCTGAAACGAATTGCAAAACTGATATAACATCTGTTTCATTTCAAACGAACAAAGATCGCCAACTTTCGTCAAACCAGGCCCCTCTAAGCTGTCTCTTTTTTGTCTCAATTTTCCTTCAACCACACCAGATTCGCGTTCCTCTCCTCATTGTTACATGCTGTATCGCCTCTCCACTATCTTAACCACAGCTAAGCTCTCCTCGCAAATTACAAACACCCAAACCACAGGCCCAGAACGGCTCGGAATTTGAACACGTCATAAAAAATAAGATATCCATTTAATCTCAGAAATTTTGATAATTCTTTATCCCGATCCATCCGCAGAAAAAGCTATTTCGGTGATGAAAAAGGCGGAAAACAAATGGACAATTACAGCTCTCATCTTTTAAAAAGTGGTGACTCTCATAACTTTCTGGTTTCGATCCCCGAAATTTTTCCCCCTAGCCGAAAAGAAAGGAAAGATAATAAGATAACGAAAGGAAAATAATACCGGAAGCAAGGGGGAAGTAATCCTGTTAACGCTTTGGTCGTTGTCAAGGGAGAGCAGTCATTCGATTTGGGTTCCCCCCTCCATATGGCTAATCGTTTTTGTATTTTGGCGCTGGGTTCCCCTGATCAACGACAATCTCTAATTGGAGTTGTCCCCCTTCCCTGTGCCAGACTGGCCAATTTACTTAATGCTCGCCCGCGACAATTAAGTTGCTCAACCGCACCCGATGTTAGCTGTTTTGCATTTTTCAAAACTTCATCCGCGGTAGCGTCCCGCGATGGGGCTGGGAGATAGTGCTGGACCGGCCTCTTGTGATTCATGATGCTTGGCCGGGACGTCCCTGGAGCCTCTCTCTCTCTCTCTCTCTCTCTCTCTCTCTCTATCTGTCTCTCTCTCTCTGTGTCTCTCTCTCTCTCTCTCTCTTTCACACACACACACACACACATACACACACACACACACACACACACACACACACACACACACACACACACACACCGCTTGCCGTTTGCGGCTTTTGGGGGATGGGGAAGGAAAAAAGAAAGAAAGTGGGAATGTAGAAGGGTGAGGGTGGGGGGGGGGGTTGGGGCAGAGGGTTGTTTGTACTGACTGGTACTTCTTTTTTGCACTTTCTGTTTTTGTGTCTGTGTGTCTGTCTTTTTCTGTCTCTCGGTCTCTTTTTCTTTGTCTCTGTTTCAGTCTCTGCCTGTCTGAAAGCGCATTGTCATGTATGTACACGGACATGGGAGAAAAATTAGAAACTCAAATAATAATAATAATAATAATAATAATAATAATAATAATAATAATAATAACAATAATAAAAATAATAATGATAATAATAATAATGATAATAATAATAATAATAATAATAATAATAATAATAATAATAATAATAGATAGCATTTGAATTGCGTAAGTCCCCGCTCAAGAACAAGTTCTATGCGCTTCACAATCTAAACTATTACCCCAGCAGACCTGAGAGCATTCTGAAACAACCTCAACTTCCTGGGAAGCATACAGTGCAGACAACCATTTATAGGCGCTAAAACACTAACATACTGACAAGATCTTTCGCTGTCTATGGCCGGGTACCCTTTTCCACCTGGGTAAAGGGAGGAAAATCCGTGTAATTCGCGGCTCGAACCCCCGAACCCAAAACCTCACGACAACGAGTCCGGTAGCCTAACCACTAGGCCTCCGACGCCACTATCGGATTCGAACAACAAACCCTAACGCTTTGGTTCATCTCGTATTTCCTGTAACACATAATGCACCACTTTAGCGCTGAAAGGGCGAGTAGAAATAATCTTTTAAAAAGTCTTAAATGTAGGAATTTTTACACCACCACCGATACAATCTAGATCATGTAGGAGGCGGGCTTCGGTCTTGCCTGACATGGCCAATACTGGCTCAAGGGGATGAAACTTCCTAGTAGAAATAATAATAATAATAATAATAATAATAATAATAATAATAATAATAATAATAATAATAATAATAATAATAATAATAATAATAATAATAATAATAATAATAATAATAATAATAATAATAGTGAATGAATTTATAACGCGCCAGAATCCACAAAGAGTGCTCGGTGGCGCTTACAAAACACACACACACACACACACACACACACACACACACACACACACACACACACACACACACACACACACACACACACACAAAAGCTCTAAATCTTAGTACCACTACGACATGCAACACCCCCCCCCCCCAACACATAGAAAACCCAAACTGACAGATATTTCAGATATAGATTTTCAGCATTATAAATATACTTTCCTAAAAAAACATTGTCTTCATTAATCAATTGAAAGAGACATTTTAACATAAAAATCCAAATTGTTCCAAAGTTTTGGGGCACAGATGGAAAAGACCCTTTCACCCAACATTGTTCTGGACCTAGGATGCAGAAAGAAGTGAAGCTCTATAAAAATTCTCCCTACACGTGATTCAAACTCAGGTTTTCTGCGTGTGGCGGCAAAGGGTCTAGGTGCTACACTACAGATGTAAGTAATGGCAGGGGACAAAATAAGGGGTCTCTCGTGGACTAGACGTTAAGGTGTTGGCTTCTCATTCAAAAGTCCCGGGTTCGAGTTCGGGTAGC
Organism: Aplysia californica; assembly: GCF_000002075.1. Taxonomy (NCBI): domain Eukaryota; kingdom Metazoa; phylum Mollusca; class Gastropoda; order Aplysiida; family Aplysiidae; genus Aplysia; species Aplysia californica. The sequence goes on along the minus strand of NW_004797494.1, from coordinate 498,217 downwards.
GATCGAAAAATCATCTTCTCTAAAACTGTCTCATTTCCCCACTTTTTCTGCAGTGTAACAATGTTCTGTCGTCTGCTTTCGTCTCCACTTTCTGCCCCCGCCCCCTCACCTCCTTTGTCCCCTCCTCTGGGCTCCTGACTCTTTCTGCAGCCTTTCTACTGCTATTCCTTGGCTCCCTCTTACTGCTGTCTTTTAGCCACACCCCTGATCTTCTGGTAGGAAAGATCTACACCTAGCCTTCTCGGACAAGGGCAAAAAAACTCGGAGGGCCCGTGTGCAAGTTGTGCACGTTAAAGTTTCTTGGTGGTCTATAATCGATAAGAGCAGGCTTCGGCAAAATTCAAAATTTCCTACCAACTGAAAAAGTTTAATGTGTCCCTCGCGCTCATATGACCTTATGCAGTTGCGAGCGCCGTAAAACACACAAAAAAGGAGGCCTAAGTGATACACTACAGATGTCGGTCATAGTAGGGGAAAAAATTAGAAACTCAAATAGGATTCGAACCTTAAACAAATCTACGTTGGTTAAGCGTGCACTCACTGTGTCGCGGAGTGGAACACTTAAAGCGCTCAAAGGGGCGGGTTGACGTACATATTATAATGTGAGCCTTTTAACAAATTTTTATAACCGGTGTCCTGCTTTAGTAGTTTTAGTGTAGTTTTAATAAGAGTTTTACGGCACTTGCAACACAATAAGGTCACATAAGTGCCGAAGATTAGAGGTGTTACAAGACAGAAACAAACACAAAAAAGAAGAAGGGGAGATAAGGACGATAGACGTTTAATAGGAAAGAAGAAGTAAACCATACCAGAGCTACCCACCAACCACCCACCACTAGTTTTATCTCTGCACATCTGGATACCCATCTGAATCAGAACAGACACTGCTACTAATGCATGTTATACGATAGAAGGATAAAATTATTATTGCTCTTACTTGTAGTTAATTTTTTCCCCTTCTAATCAGTAGAAAATAGAAATGCACTGGTTTTCTCCAAAGCTCTGGACTGACAAATACAAAGAGAATGGCCTATCTGTTCTTTCACCTTCTATTTGTGAAACGTGCTGACAAAATGAGTTCCATCCGTATGTTAATAATGCTACATGAAAAACGTATATGTGCATTATGCACGCGAGTAAGTAAACATTTAGAGGGTGAGTCGTAATTATGAAAGTTTTTATTCCAGAAGACACACAAAGAAACACGTACTTACATTTACTTTGAGCAGTAAATAATGTACAAACAGACGCTCAGTAAATATCTTCAAGTACCAGGACTGCGACAGACATCGGCGATCGTGGTTCATCATTCGATCTCTTGGATTCGAGCCATATGGAAATAGATACATCACGCTTATAAGTCTTTAAATGTACATAAGACAAGTATGAAATAACAGCTTGTGTACTACACTTAAAGAATAGGGCATTACTAGAAAATCTACAAATTTGACTCTAGTGTTAATTTTTGTGGCCAATATCTCCATTTCTTGATTGCGAGAAGTAACTAATTTTGTCAGCATGACTCACATAATTTCTATATCCATCTTCCGCTTCTTCTGTCTGTCTGTTTGAGAAGGGGGCGCCCCGTTAGCTCTGCTGGGCTATGAAGCGGATGGACCAACTACACAAAATGTATGTTGAAAGGGGCATTTAAGGGGGGGGGGGCTGGTTTTCATATTGACGATTTTAGGTCAATTTGTGGTATCTGGAAGTTTTAAGTTAAAGTATTATAATACTTCAACCACTTTAAAATCTAAAACATGCATACTTTTTGAGTTACAATCAACATCTTTCAGATTTTCTGTCCTAGAACGTTTATTTTGGCTACTATGGAACAAAATGTCGTTTTTCTCGAAACTTCAGTTTTTGATAGCTTTTTCTCATTTACTTTTTTGATTTCAAGGAAATTTTCAGGGCTTGTTATTCGCAAAATAACCTAACTTTAAACAGATAGAAAAACAAATCGATGCTTTCATCAGTTAAATTACATGATGATTATGTAATCGAATTCAGAGGCATGGAGGAGTAAGTCAGTTAATAAACCTCTAACCTTTTTCCTATTCAAGATATTCAAGAGTCCAATGCATATCTAGGAATGTACCAAATTTGAAAGTTGGTAAATAAAAAATCCTTTTTACTTTTGTGAAAGTTGTTTATTTTCAATATGGTCGCCGTTACTATAGTAAACGTTGTTTAAAAAAAAATTAAAGTTACATTTTGGAGATATTTTCCTGTTATACCTCCTTGCTATCAGGCTTTATCTGAAAGGTCATAATTACCGAGATAGGTCTATAAACCAGCTTCTCTCCCCCCCCCCCCAAACCCTTACATTCATTCTCTTCCTCACAGCCTAAGCAAGGGCTTATTGGGAATAAAGTTTTAGCTTGAGCATGCTCATTTGTTTCTCTCGTTCTGACATAATGTATGCCTCTGTGTGTCCTGATCCTGATCAGTTGTTTCAAAAAGGAAATGGAATTTGAGATGATAAATTTTACAACACTCAGACTTTCCACGACAAAAGGAAACAATCTAAACAAAAACAAAAATCCCACCATCAAACAAACAAAAAACAAAAACAAAAAAGGAGGAGTGGGTTGGGGGGGGGGGGGGTGGTGGGGGGCAGTGGGGGACGGAAAATGAATACTCGAGAAAACCAGTTGGACGAACATTACACGTTAGACAAAGAGCAGCAGGGGGATATGTTCCAAATTTGCACAAAAAAGACCTTCCACATTAATTCCCAAAATGAAAAGAAAACACACATGTGAATACGACAATAAACAAACACACTTCAACACGACGATGATTGTTCACATCCCCTCCCGTGATAAAGAGATTTGTTTCCAAATGACATCCCGACTCCTCCATCTGGTCTCACCCAGAGTAAGGCTTACCACAAGCGTCCTTCACAGGCACAGAGCTGCAGGCTCGCTCCTCATTGCCAGACAAAGTGCACGGGAACTGACAGGGGAGACTTGTGGGACTCGGCCTGCCGCGGACACGCATTTTACAGGATAGTGAGACGCATTTTACAGTAGAGTGAGAAAGACTATTTGTGAGCCGTGCTGACAAAATGAGTTACTTCTCGCAATCCACAAGGAGATATTGGCCCAAAAAAAATCAATACTAGGGTCAAATTTGTAGATTTTCTATTGATGTCACTCTCCTTTAGTGTAATATACCTGTTATTATTTCATACTTATGTATTTTTAAAAACTTATAAGCGTGACGTATCTATTTCCATATGGCTCGAATCCAAGAAGTAACTCATTTTGTCAGCACGTTTCACATTTCAGTAATCAGAGAAATGGTAGGCACAAATGATGTCATGCATCACATCCTACACCAAAGAATCAAATGGTTCGGACATCTCCTACGATTACCAACACACCATCCAATCCAGCACAACGTGCCTACATAAAAAAAATAATTGATGGCAACAAGGCTAGAGGGCGACCGAAAAAGTCCTGGATAGATGGAGTCAGGGAAACACTAACAACTCACGGCATCTCCCTGACCCAAGCTCTCCAGCTGGCGACAGAGAGACGTCTCTTTCTTCCCGCGACACCCAAAAGGGTATAAGCGGCGGATAAAAGTAAAAAGTAAAGTGAGAAAGACAGTTCGATTTTCTCTTACTTCGCGAACCACAAAAGAGGTTTGTGAATGAAATTTTGCAAAACGTTTACTGCATCAAAGGACACTAAGTACTCTCTTCTTCAAAATATAAAAAGAAACCGTAAGTTGACATGCATTTCATCAAATACTTATTCAGCTAAGCAGAATCGTAGTTTCAAATACTCCTATAGTACCAAAAATATCATATTATATTTTTACTTCTTAAAGTTGTTGATTTCAGAATTTCAAAAAGTTAACCAGCATGAAATTTGTGTTACGGCCAAGAAAATTTATATAAACAATTGAATTACATTGAGATCACGATTTGTAGCTTACTGTGAGAAACCACGACATCGGCCATATTTCACCCGGAACTAATCAGGACGAATTTCACAGTGAAAACACAATTAGCAGTACGAACATGGTGGACGTTCAAATATAATCTTAAGCCTGGAAAGGGGAGTGGGGGTCTTTGACTCCTGTAAGAAAAATGTAAGAAAAAGAGGGAGGGGGGGGGTCTTTGGCTCCTGTATGAATAAAAGTGTAAGA
>NW_004797494.1:490319-492631 GCF_000002075.1 Aplysia californica | reverse complement strand
TAGGGGAGACGGGACTCTAACTTTTGAGTAACGATCTCGGAAAAGCGATAATCTAATAGACCGCGCGGGCTGTCGTGTGGTGGCGCGCATTCACTCCGTTATCTTCACTTATCCGGTGCTCCGAGCTGATGTGAGGGCCCGAGGACCGAGGGTCGTATACTCCAGGGGACGCGCCAAACAATGTGCAAATATTTAAAACGCTATCGGCAGGGGAGCCTCTCGCTCTTACCCCGACTCTCTCAACCAGCGCTAGTTTTGGGCAGGGCTACAATATTCCTAATTTATAAAATTTGATTTTTCCCTCTGGCCGATTAGCGTGCAGCGCCTCGCTGGAAATGAGGACGGATCGGGCGGGAGCTCAGCGCGGTAAGTGAATTACTCCTCCCCGCATCTTTGGGTGATTTGACGCTTGATTTGCGCGGGGGGTGCGGTGTAACCTCGTTAGTTGGCCGGCGGGGACCCGCTGGGAGGGGGGCGGGGGAGGTGGGTCCCCCGGCGGTTTCAAACATCATAACTTGTGGAAATTAAAGTCAGACGGTGAATTACGGTGATTAGTGGCACCGTGTGCGTTGATCTGCGGTGATCTTCGGGGGATAGCCGGGAGCCGGAAGTGTTACGTCACCAGGGCCCCCTCGCGGTAACTCATGGCAACGGACGCTCCTGCCTCGCTCTCCTGAGCCCTGGCTGTGAGTGCGAGTCCAGCAGACCTTTGTAACTCCCACGTGCGGGCGGGCGGGCGGGCAGCTCTGCGGTGGCCGGCCTTGTCCAGTTATGTCCCTTTACTTATCCGTTACACAAGCCTGGCTCAGTGTACTATGTTTAGTCGATGACCGTAGTGAGTACTTCTGGTAGTCAGGCTGACTGCTCACTGCCCGATACTGCTCCAATGATTTTTGTTTATTTTGTATTTTGTAAGTGTTGTAGGGCGCTCCCAACTGCATAAGGTCATATTAGCGCACGGGACACACCAAGCATGGTAGGAAATTTAGAATTTTGCCCGGGTGGCGGCGTATACTACTCCAATGTGGAGAAAAGTGTACGCTTAAGATACTGTAAATAAAAAAGGCCCATCACAATTCCTGTTAATCTATAGTATAGTAGTTTTCCGTTTTTCTTTTTTGTTTCTTTTTCCCCCTTTTTTAGGTAAGCGTATTACGGCGCTCGCAGTTGCATAAGGTCATTTGAACGCGCAGGACACATTTCACATTTTCAGTTTGCAGGAAATTTTGAATTTTTCCCGAAGCCTACTGTTATCGATTTTAGACCACCAAGGAATCTTTAACAAGCTCTACTTGCACACAGGACTTCCCAGATTTTTCGCCCTTGTCTGAGAAGGCTAGATGTAGATCTTTCCTACAAGAAGATCAGGGGTGTGGCTGAAAGACAGCAGTAAGAAGGAACAAAGGAGCAGCAGTAGAAAGGCTGCAGAAAGAGTCAGGAGCCCAGATAGGAGGGGGCAAAGGAGGTTAGGGGGGTGGGGGCAAAAAGTGGAGGCGAAAGCGAGCGACATATCATTGTTGGAGAGCAGGAAAGGAGATGAAAAGAGACCATTTCAGAGAAAAAAATTTTCCGTCTCTACTCGGATTCGAACCCGGGACCTTTGAATGAGAGGCGAACACTTTAACCTCTAGGCCACGAGAGCCCCTCATAGTTTTTCCTGCGAAGTACACTTAAGAAAACCAAAATTCTTGTGCTTTTCAAAAATTCATATTTTCAACAGTATAAAAGATACAGCATTCAAGTTTTATTTGAAAGAAAACAACTGTTTCTTACTTTTGTGAAAAGGTCAGAGCAATTGAACAACTCTGAGAAAAGTTATGATTCTTTTAAATACCCCCGAAAACCTCAGTCTTCAGGGGTTGTGGATAGGATGGGGTTAGGGGCCAGGTTTAAAAAGTGGGTCGAGGGGTTGGGGTATGTACAGACAACAAAAGACAGGACTATTTGTCAGTATAATAATGGTAACAATAACTCATAAACTGCTTAAAGACAGTCACATCAAATATGAGCATACGTTTTTCTCTCTCTCTATCCCCCCCCTCTCTCTCTCTCTCTCTCTTTCTCTCTCTCTCTGCCCCCCCCCCTTCTCTCTCTCTCTCTCATACACGCACACACATATTAATGTTTGATATCTTACCGCAGTAGAGTTTGATGGTGATGAAAAATCCGTTTTTATCGTTTTATACTCTTCTTTTTAATCTCCAAGTACTCCAGCCTCAGGCCTGAGCAAAATAATATCTGTCAGCGGGCAGATACATGTATTTGGGAAGCCGCCAAATGTTGGCGAGAACGTGGTCTGTTCGAGGCCGGCG
>NW_004797494.1:482819-485319 GCF_000002075.1 Aplysia californica | reverse complement strand
AAACCAAGCATGTCTTGAAAGGTCATGTCGTTTGTGTCACAGTGACTGCCCGTTAGCCAGTTCTGGAAGCGATTCTTGAATTAAAACCAAATTGGCGGTTACACCATGTGCGTTATTCATATCGGTAGTTAGTGGGTGAAAGTGGCATACTTACAGAAAGTTCTGAAAAATACTCTTGAACAAATTCTGTAAAAAGACAATTTCAAAATTTTAAAAAATTAAAAAGTCAAGATAAAAAAAGCTCCCAAATAAACAACCCCCCAAAAAAACTCAACAAAAACAACAACCCAACAACTAACAAAGTACAAAAAACCCCTCAAACAACAACAACGAGAACAACAACAGCAGCAACAAACAAACAAACAAACAAACAAACAAACAAACAAACAAAAAAACAAACAAACAGACAAACAAAAACAAAACAAACAAAGAACGAAATCAACCAAACAGTGTGCTGGCCAGCTATTCAGATGTTTCATGCCCAAAGTTTATTTATATTTTTTTAGCGCCTTTTCATAACCTGAGGCTTCGGGGTTGCATGCGGGTTCGACAAATATCTTGTCGAAATTCAGATTCTAAAGCAAAAAAAATGACATAATTTAGGCACAGCGATTTCTTTCTTTCTTCTATTTTATTTCCGTTCTCCTGAAAAAATGCTTTCTGGGAAAAGAACATTTAAAGCACAATCATGTCGATGAATGACTACTCCCATCTTCTCCTTTTAGTTTTTAGTTTTAGTAAGAGCTTAACGGCACATGCAACACAATAAGGTCATATAAGTGCGGAAGATTTGAGATGTTACAAGACAGTATCAAACATAAAAAAGAAGGAGGAGGGATAAAGAATGATAGATGTTTGGTAGGAAAGAAGGAGCAAACCACACCAGAGCAACACCCGCCAAACACCCACCCACCCATCTTCTCCGTATTCGCCACAGCGCGATTCGTCTCCCGCCCAGCGCAGGCCACCGACAGCGACGGAGGGAGGGAGGCTGTTCGTGAAGTGTCGGATGGGGTCCTGTGTTAGCTTCCCGAGACCCCCGTATCCCATCCTAAGTGGCCCTATCGGCCACCCCAAAGGTCACTTGTGCCACGGCGATGAAGAGCAGAGGCGTATACCGTGGAGGAAACGAATCTTGGCGCACTCCAACAAGCCACGTAAATCTCTCCCGTCCTTTTTTACCTCCTTCGTAGACACCGGCGCTCTGTAAGTATTATTCATTTGGACTCTGTGCTTTTGAGGGATCAAGCAACCCCCCCCCCAACCCACTCCATTTTCCCGCAAATAAAAGAAAGAATAAAAAGAAGGCTTCCTGCAGAGGGCAAAGTTAGAATTACTGATGATGTAACAGAGACAGACATGTACAATGTACGTAACTATCAGTAGCCAAGTGGAATTGAAGATATTAACACAACAATAAAAACGACAAGATGGAGATATCTGGGACATGTTCTGAGATTGCCAAAGATGACATTGCCGTATCAGACATTGCATTGGAAACCAAGTGGAAAGAGAAAGCGGGGAAGACCATGTGGAAACTATAGAGACACAATAAGAGATGAGGCAATCACCAAGGAGCCTAGATGAGCCGAAATTGTAGAAAGTGGCCCGGAATAGACAAGTGTGGCGTCGACTGCTCTCTGCCTTAAGTACCTGACGGTATAGGGAGAGAGTACGTGGACCTTTTACAGCGAGCCCACAAATGACATGTGACAAATGATTACATTTTGTGGTACTTCTTCCGACCTCTTTTTTTGGAGTAAACTGGTATACATAGGCCAATCAAAATTTAATTATAATCTGAGATGCTCAGATCTCTAAATTTCAGTTGCCATGGCCTGTTCAAGAGATGTTCTTAAGTTATTTGATTAAGAAGGGCTTTGTGTGAGAGCTGTAGATCACTGAACGGGCCACAAATATTATCAAAAGGAAAAAAAATGGGAAGTATAGCATAATATTATCTTGTACCGCCTGAAGTGAAATGTATAAACCGTATCCATATTCAGAACAGCCCTATCTACCTCCCAAGTTTTTCGATATTGTTGAAACAGAACCTTTAGTAGCGTGTGATGTTATACGCTTCAGAAACTGGCGTCTGTGGACTAGCGATTAGGCTCTCCTCCTTCACACACACACGAGATGTGAGGTCGATTCCCATGAGGGGATAATGATATGTCGCTTTTAAGGACAAGCGGGCTAACCCAGATTTCTTAGGGTTTCCAGAAATCTTGACCTACACCAAAAGTGGGCTTTGCCCTACCTGAAGGAGAAGTTTAGTGTGTATATTATTTGTTAGGTTATAGAGAGAAAACTCTCCTTGTCTTTTAAGGAAACTGAATAAGGGGTAAACACTTTACCTTCGATTTTCTCAAGACAGCATAGCCCCCTTATTGTGCTTAAAAGCTTGTGCAATTTTTGGGACTGCTGAATAGACATAAGGGTTTTGAAACATCTAGCTCTCACTGGCAAAATTGAAGGCAAACGAGGCAGGGGTAGGCCC
>NW_004797494.1:481147-482420 GCF_000002075.1 Aplysia californica | reverse complement strand
GATCTAAATTGTGACCACGGCGGCGTAAAACTTCTCCTATTTATTCACGCGTCACCTTTAATCTTTGCTTTGAGCACTTGAACACTACTGTACTGTTGAGGAAATCTTTCGACAGAGTCATGAAAAGTAGCCTCTCTTCTATGTTACTCCTTTTCTTTGCAACGATGTTATTATGCTCCTACAATCCTTCTCCAATGTTCTTTATTTCTTTTTAAAAAAGACGAAGCAAAGGAAGACTTCGGTTTCAATGCAGTGAAGGTAATACAGAGTAGTACTTTAGATCACATCCCCTGCCCCCTCCCCCACAAAAACAAAACAAAAATACAACAAAACAAAACGAAACATAAAAAAAATAACTAGCAAAACAAAAGCCCCTCGCCCCGAAAACACCAACCCAAAAACAAAAGCCCCCAACAAAAAGAAATTTTAAAAAACCAACTACCCAAAACAAAACAAAATAAAAACAAAAGCAAACATTGCCTCTTGTGAGCTACCCAAAATGGACGCTCATGCCGTATTGAATATGGTCGCTTTAAAGGACAAGCGAGCTAACCCACATTTCGGGGGTTTCCAGAAATTTTAACCTACACCAAAAGTGGGCATTGCCCTACCTATAGGAGAAGTCTGGTATCATTGGTGGGTATATTTGTTTGGTTACAGAGAAAACTCTCTTTGTCTTTTAAAGAAACTGAACAAGGGGCAAAAACGTTACTTTCGATTTTCTCAAAACAGCGTTTTTCGAGATAGCCCCCTTGTGCTTAAAAGCAATGCAAAGTAGGAAGGTACGTATTGAACTCGAGACATCCAGTCTTCGAGGGTGGCTTTCCAGGTAATCTGGTGAAGTCAGTGGAGATGCCCGAGGAAGGGTGGCCGCCTATCTTGTGTCATTGTAGGGAGATACTCATTTATCTAAAAGAGGGCGTCTGGGCTTTTTCTTTTCCACCCTCGTGTGGCTTCAAACACTGGATAGAGGCCCCACCCCCCTTTCCCCCGAGATCTGACCTGAAAAATGGGAAGTAACCGGGAATGGCAGTGAGTGGTAGAGGAGGGAAGTGGAGAATTTTTCGACCCTTACTTCTTTTTTAAACAGTTTTCAATCAAACGCTTTTGACAGTTCGCCAATAATTCTGTTCGAAACGTAATAATCCTTGTCAAAATTAGGAGTATACATGTATGTATCTCCAATTGCAGACATAGCAAGGTTTCTAAAGTTACTTAACAACTCTCGATCTCAGTGCATTCTTGTCCTATCTCTATTTTTAACAGTGAAAAA
>NW_004797494.1:478450-481047 GCF_000002075.1 Aplysia californica | reverse complement strand
TTTTTGGGACTGCTGAATAGACATAAGGGTTTTGAAACATCTAGCTCTCACTGGCAAAAATTGAAGGCAAACGAGGCAGGGGTAGGCCCAGAACAACCTACTTGGGGAACCTGATCAAGCGGGTAACGGGGAAAGAACAGGGAAACGTGTTTTTTTTTTTGGAGAGCATCCGAACAAAGGAATGAATGGAGAACCATGATCGCCAATGTCTGTCGCAGATCTGGCACTGGATGATGATGATGATGATGATGATGATGATGATGATGATGATGATGATGATGATGATGATGATGATGATGATGATGATGATGATGATGATGATGATGATGATGATGATGATGATCTCCGTCTTTCTGCTGGGACGTTGGAACCCTCTCCTCTCGTGTTGGCCCTGACAGGCAAGATTGAAGCAGCCCGCCTCCTACACGATCTAAATTGTGACCACGGCGGCGTAAAACTTCTCCTATTTATTCACGCGTCACCTTTAATCTTTGCTTTGAGCACTTGAACACTACTGTACTGTTAACGAAACATTTCGACAGAGTCATGAAAAGTAGCCTCTCTTCTATGTTACTCCTTTTCTTTGCAACGATAATATTATACCCCTACAATCCCAATTTTCTTTATTTCTTAAAAAAAGAGGAATTAAAGAAAAACTTCGGTTTCAATGCGGTGAAGGTAATACAGAGTAGTAATTTAGTTCACACCCCCTCCCCCCTCCCACACAAAAACATAGCCAAAAAAACACAAAAAACAAAGCGAAACAAACAAAAGCCCCTCGCCCCCAAAACACCAACCCAAAAACAAAAGCCCCCAACAAAAAGAAATTAAAAAAAACCAACTACCCAAAACAAAACAAAATAAAAACAAAAGCAAAACATTGCCTCTTGCGAGCTACCCAAAAAATGGATGCTCCAAGCCGTATTGAATATGGTCGCTTTAAAGGACAAGCGAGCTAACCCACATTTCGGGGGTTTCCAGAAATCTTGACCTACACCAAAAGTGGGCATTGCCCTACCTATAGAAGAAGTCTGGTTTCATTGGTGTGTATATTTGTTTGGTTATAGAGAAAACTCTCCTTGTCTATTAAAGAAACTGAACAAGGGGCAAAAACGTTACTTTCGATTTTCTCAAAACAGCATTTTTCGAGATAGCCCCCTTGTGCTTAAAAGCGACCCTATAACGTCAGCAATGCAAAGTAGGAAGGTGCGTATTGAACTCGAGACATCCAGTCTTCGAGGGTGGCTTTCCAGGTAATCTGGTGAAGTCAGTGGAGATGCCCGAGGAAGGGTGGCCGCCTATCTTGTGTCATTGTAGGGAGATACTCATTTATCTAAAAGAGGGCGTCTGGGCTTTTTCTTTTCCACCCTCGTGTGGCTTCAAACACTGGATAGAGGCCCCACCCCCCTTTCCCCCGAGATCTGACCTGAAAAATGGGAAGTAACCGGGAATGGCAGTGAGTGGTAGAGGAGGGAAGTGGAGAATTTTTCGACCCTTACTTCTTTTTTAAACAGTTTTCAATCAAACGCTTTTGACAGTTCGCCAATAATTCTGTTCGAAACGTAGTAATCCTTGTCAAAATTAGGAGTATACATGTATGTATCTCCAATTGCAGACATAGCAAGGTTTCTAAAGATACTTAACAACTCTCGATCTCAGTGCATTCTTGTCCTATCTCTATTTTTAACAGTGAAAAATGTTTATAACAAAGAGTGAGCTTAAGAAGAAGTCACAATATTTTCATTATAAAAAAAATGGAGATAGGACAAGAAATCACGGAGGTCGCGAACTGCAACCAAACCCACACCAAATCTCACACTGACATTGTTCAGTTTAGGGATTCTGTGCTGTCAGATGGAGCAAATACGGAACCACAAGACTCAAGACGGTTTCTTTTTTTGACTCAATGTAAAAATCGAATCTGTCTCTCTGTTGGACTCAAACCTCAACTGTCCGCTTAATGGAAAACTCGTTGCCAGTTGCACCCCAGAGACTTACATGGCAAGACAGCAAGAACAAACACTCTTTTCGATAGGGCAGTCCTACTAATTAAGATTTGTCTTAATAACGCTTTACTTTATTTCTATGCTTTCTGTTCTTGTCCTCACTCACAACACACTGCACCCAATTCCCCTTTTCTCGCTTTCTATTTCTCTCTCCCTTTCTCTCTCTCTTTCTCTCTCCCTCCCTCCCTCTCTTGCCCACCCCCCTCTCTCTTCTCATCTCTTTAATTTTTTCTCTATCTCCATATCCCCGCCCCCTCTCTCATTCTTTCTTTGTCACTCTTTCTCTGTTACTCTTTTTTATAATATTATCTCTTCATCCCCCCCCCTCTCTCTTTCTTTATGGCTGTCCATCTTGCAACCTTTGCGACCACGTGGCGCGCACACAGTCCAAAACGCTTAGCGGCGCGACACAGGTCCTGGGGGACCTCGAAGCTAGACCGGACCTCCAGGGTATCGTAAGGCAGAATTTGTACATTCACGTCTTTGCCTCATGGACTGTTGTAGCAGTGACTTGCTATATATCTTTATTCATTCAGGGATATGCGTGTCTCGATTTGACCGAAATAGATGTAACAGTGTCTTCTGTCAGTA
>NW_004797494.1:466261-476416 GCF_000002075.1 Aplysia californica | reverse complement strand
CCCCCCCCCCCAACCCACAAATTCACCAATTTGTTTAAGAAGCGACCTATCTTGTTATGGCCCGTCGTCGGCGTACAATGTTCCCAGTCTCCCTGGTGGCAGAATCCAGAAACGACGTCTGTCCAGAGCTCGACAGCAGACGACCGGAGAAGGATAACTCAATTATTCAGTTGACACGCCTGTCGAGCGAACCTACGCACCGCGCATGCGGCCTAGAGCCTGCTCGAGTTCCGGAACACAACGTTCACTATCGTCTGCCCCTGCCCTGTTGTGAAAGGTGGCTAATTTTGCGCCAATTTGAGCGCATTACTGGACGCGGGCTCGTCATTGGTCGACAGCTTGGTGGCACGTGATATGTTGACTTCTCGTTTAATTCGAGATTGCAGGATCAACAGTGGCCGCTCATCTTTCTGTTCCGAGTCCCGTGGATGAAAGTGGACGAGCAAGCAGAGGGAATGGTCATGGTGCTATGGAGAAGTTAGCGTGATGCCACTGAAAGTTTTTATTGCTAACGTCAAAACACACTTGTCCGATTTTCGCGGAATTTGTGGTTTGAATGGCATGAGCCATGCAGGTAAAAGTTTTCCGAATTAGTTGCCGGCTGATCCAAAGTAAAAAAATATGTTTTTCGATGGCTAGTGAAATATGATTTTAATTGTTTGCTACACAATGAAGAAGAAATAATAAGAATAAGAATTGCTTTAAGCGTTTTTGCCTGTATGGATAAGGTTATTTATGCAAGTTTCCAAGTATTTTACCGAAATAACTCTACCCAAAAGCATCATCCATTGACAATTAATCTTGTTTTACCGTTGTTGTTTGGGTTTTATTTGTCTTGGCAAATGTATGTGATTGCCATTGACAGTACAAACTTCTAAAGTTGCATTTATGAAGCACAGTTCTAACCTCTAGCTATTCCTTCTACTATGTTTAGCTTTTGTATAGCGCACATCTCCGCTCAAAAGCAGACCTGAGATCATTCTGAAACAGCCTCAACTTCCTTTGAAGCACACAGTGCAAGCGGCTAAACTTTAACATACTGATAAGACCCTTCGCTGTCTATGGCCCGTTACCCATTCCCACTTGGGTAGAGTGAGGGAAATTCGTGTAAAGTGCCTTTCCCAAGGACACAACGTCGGGCCCGCGGCTCGAATCCCCGAACCCGCAACCTCACGATTAGCACTGGGAGGCCAGTCTGACAATTCAATCATGTAGAACCGACCAGTCGGCCAAGTGTACAATCACCTTAAGTTACTTTACAACTGAAACCAAACACACACCCGCACAATGTGATACTGATATTGCCCAGATTAAGGGTTCTGGGGTCTCAGATGGGGCACAATTCTGAACCATAAGAATCCAGTTCTATTGACACAATCTGATTCAGCATTGTCGATTGACCTAAAAACATACCCGTCTGATGTCTATAATTTGAAACGGGTTTTCTTTACCATGTGCCTTTCCTTAGTTTCAATGAAGATTCTGTATATAGATGGAACTGTCCGCGAGCTCTTATGTTGTTTCATTTGAAAGCTTTAAGATTCACTCAAATCTTTCTCGGTGTTTCTTTCTCTCAGGCCACGGCTTTTTTGCGTCTCGATAGACGGTAGTACAGCAACGAGTATGATACAGCTTTGCCTGGGCGGTAAACACCGACGAAATAAAAGTTGTTCCCGTATCTGATCCGGACATTGCGGATTGCCTTGTTAGTGAGACAACTTCCTGGGCCTTCGGCATATTGTGTTACGGTGGCCAATTCCTTTCCACGCCGCCTTTACTTCTCCAACTCAAAGTCAGGTACCCATTACTGCTGGGTGGGCAGTTCCTTTCCACGCCGCCTTCACTTCCCCAACTCAAAGTCAGGTACCCATTACTGCTGGGTGGTCAGTTCCTTTCCACACCGCCTTTACTTCCCCAACTCGAAGTCAGGTACCCATTACTGCTGGGTGGCCAGGAGGGGGCGGAAAAAAATCGATGTCCAAACCGAGGCTCGAACCCGGACTTTCCGTGTCCGAATCAAGGCGCATGGAGCATTGCATAGGTGGATATGCGTTACATAAATGTAGTCCATTATTATTATTATTATTATTATTATTATTATTATTATTATTATTATTATTATTATTATTATTATTATTATTATTATTATTATTATTATTATTATTATTATTCAGAGCCGAGCGCACTAACCGCTCCGCCACCGCGCCCTCTATTGGGGAAATAGAGGAAATAGATTTTGCCAAAACAGTACTTCCCTCCCTTTAGACCTTGACTTACCTTATAATATGGTCGTTTTTTAAGCACAGTTAGGGGGCTATCCCGAAAAATGCTGTTTTGGGAAAATCGAAGGTAAAATTTTTGCCCCTCGTTCAGTTTTTTTAAAAGAAAAAAGAGAGTTTTCTCTATAACCAAACAAATATACACACCAATGAAACCAAAGTGCTCCTATAGGTAGGGCAAAGCCCACTCTCGGCGTAATTAAAGATTTCTGGAAACCCAAACACCCAAAATCCGGGTTAGTCCGCTTGTCCTTAAAAGAGACCATATACTCATACAAAGAAGAAGCATTGCCAACGCGTTTGGAATCAAGAACGGGGGTAAGAGTGGGCTTCCTGCTCACCAGGTCTAGAAGACACCAATATTGTCCCGTTACCTCTTATTGCTCAAGGCTCATAGAATCTGGATCAAATTTTATTTCTAGCATGAATATCTAGTTGGGCTAAAGTCGGAAATGGCTGCTGCTACAAAAAGCCATTTTTGAAGCGTTTTATGTTACCTGGACACCGGCCAGTTTGAAGGTACGTCTCTTAATAGCCTCAGATGATGACACCACGCTCCGTGAAAATATTTCAAGACAGACTGGACTCCTACTTAGATTCGAAGCTCAAACTTGGTCGATGTAGAGCAAAAACCTTCAATGTCACACTGAAAGACTGCGATACAAAAGGTGTTTAAACAAGACAAAATAGCAGAAGTGGAACAACCCCACAGAACTGAAAGTTTAAAAAAGTACAACTTCATTTGCAGCATCCACTGTTATAAAACGTTTGCACTTCTCACATCAGCAACATTCTTATTAGGAAAAAAATAAATATTCTTTTTACTTTAAAACCGTGCTCTCTACCTTTGAAGTCAAAATGGGTTAGGGAGCAAATGAGACAATAGCTTCAGAAAGTCTCCTTCCAGTCAATAAATCCAATGAGCTGTTCTAGATCTAGTAGCTATGATAATGTTGGGAACCGCAAAGAAAAATCCCCCCCCCAAAAAAAAAACAGGCGGATTCAGATCACTCTGAATACGGTTATACGATGGCTTCTTCAACTGCAATTGTCAAGACGTGGTGGAATAAGGCGCTCGTCAATGTTTGGGTATATGGGGTTATTGTTATAATCTTAAAGCCTGTTCATTTGCCTTCCTTTTAATTAAAAAATACCCATCAATCTTGAATAGAAGTAGAGATATTTGCGATTGGAGGAAGTCAGAGTCACCTGGTTTCAAAGGTAAAATTAGTGAGAAAATAGCTGCCAAAGTGTGGTAGCTTCCATAGCTGGATGTCTTTGGAAACTGAAAATGTACATGTTTTGTGCCTTTAATAAATGTTTTTCCAGTAAAATTCACACAAAAATCTGTTTTAAATGGACATAAAAAGTGTTGAGCCTTAATAGAGAAAATAAGAAAAAAAATTGCCCATCAGCCAAGAAGAAATGCTGATTTCTTTGATTTAATTGTTTTGTAGAGCGCCGGAGTTCACCACGATGCCTCACAATTAGCTCTGTGTTTAACCCCTCCGCACTACCATCAACAAAACACACAATCCCCTACCCACTGTCACCTTCCAACCTTTACTTTATACCACATTGTGAGCTCACCTCCTCGCCCCCCCACGCCCCCCCCCCTTTTTTCCATCTTTTTCTTTTTCTTACTTGTCTTTTGTTTGCAGGTTTTTCAACTTGGCGACCCGCAAACACGGCCTCCCAACACGTCCCACAGGTGTTCCATAGAGCCTGGTCCCGTCTTCCTCTTCCACACCCCGCCCACCGCTTATCTCTCGTCATCGGATACCTCGTCGTTATTGTCATCATATTTTCCTCGGCCCCGTCATCGGCCCTGTTCAGTTACCCCCTTTATCAGCGTCTAGAAATCGTGTCGTGATTTACAGCCTGTGCCGTGTCCCCCGTGTTCCCGGAGTGGCACAATGGCCGAGGACCCCGGGGACCGCCTCACACACACACGGCGCTCTGTTCGCGCTGCTGTTCACACCCTTTGGTTAGAAAACTAATACCTTCTTACTACTACGAACTGCTTGGGGGACTTTGGCGATGGTCCTGATCACTGTTCTCAATCAAAGTAAAGCTTAGTCGCCAGAGTTGACGAATAAATACTGTGGCTGTTTTACACCGTTGGGTTAGTTTAGTTTAGTTTTAGTAGAGGTTTTACGCCGCTTGCAACTGCATAAGGTCATATGAGCGCCAGAAGATGAGAGGTGGTACAAGGGAGTAACAAACATTAAAAAGAAGGAGGGGAGATATAGACGATACATTATGTTTGATAGGAAAGAAGGAGCAAACCACACCAGAGCACCCGCCAACCACCCACATGCCGTTGGGTTTGTAGAAAACGTCACTATAATACCTTATCACAGACTGATTGTATGACTTAACCGATAGCCCTCACTTTCCTGAACGAACCTTTTCTTAGTCACCAGAATTGACGAATGGATATTTTATCACAAAAAAGGTTTAATCGCCAATATGATTGAAATCTGATGCTCGGTCGTAAGTGCAAAGAGGAACACTTTGCTTGCCCCGAACCAGCTACACAAACTGGATAGTAACATCTGGTAAATTTTTACTTTCACTCCCGCACACAGATGCACTGTTTCATGGGTCAAACTGCTGTACTGTTTGCTGCAGATCACACATAAAGCCACTAAAACTGTCGCAAATCAATTATTTTCAAGACAATTTCAAATCTAACTGTAAAATATCAAATTATGGGTTAAAATACGGGGCATGCCCCCCTGTAACCCCCCAGATTTTCTTTTACCGCAGTGGGGCAGCCCCCCTGGAACCCCCCGATTGGTCCAAAGCATGTCTATCTCGTTTAAACACAATCAAATATTTCAAAAACTATTAATTTGCGACGGAAATGAAGTTGATATTCGTGTTCAGCGCATCAATATTTATTAGGACATGGACAACTGGTAGCTGAGTGTGAGACGGGAGGGAAAGTTAAAAAAATACCTAATATCTATTCGTGTTTGTCTCTCGCATTTTAAAAATCAAAGATGACTTCAGAACCAACAATAACAACAACGACAACAACAACAACAACAACAACAACAATAAACTAATAAAGAAACAAACAAATCAACCCCCCAAAAAAATAAAATAAATTTTTTTTTTTAAAATGCACCCAACATTTTGGGCAACAATTGTTTTGAAAATACTATTGGGGGAGGGGAGGGGGAGGGGGGCTGAAAAATAACCAAAAAAACCAAACCAAGTTAGACTTTTGATTTTTCTTACCCATCCCATTGTACCCGACGTCTTTATGCGAGCTGTACCTTGCTCTCTCCCCCAAAGATAGTGTATAACAAGATATTTCACTCCTCTCTTTGAGTTAATTAATTAAAAGTGTCCTTAAAATCAGGTGGCGCCCTCTTCAAAAAAGTGCAAACTTTGCAAACAGTTACTCTACTTGTGTGAAAAACAATAACAGCGAAACTAACAAACTGTGCTATCCCTATTCTTCTTCAGGAGAAACGAAAGAGGTTCAAAACAAAGATCATCAATAATCTATTTTTAGAGGCACATCAAAATAAAGATTGCAGCGCCATCTGAACCAATGCGCGGACTTCCGCGGACACTTTTTTGGTTGAGTGAACTATCTTCTTATGTATTGTCTTTGTCTCCGCTCCTCCCATTGCAAGTATCGATACGGGTTGCCTTACAATAATACTGGCTGTGAATGTGTTAGTTGCCCTGCTTCATGTAATGACGAATAAACTAATATCACCTCGATACCCCCAGTGCCCCGGAGTACCCAGAATGGTATCGATCTTAAGCCCTTTTTTTTTTTACAAGCTTGGAGGTTTTCTCAACCCAGGAAAAACCCACCTGCGGGAGAGACAGCTCAGAAGGAAGGAAGGAAGGAAGGAAGAAAGGAAGGACCGCTCTGGTGGTCTGTGGTCACAAAGTAAGCCACCCAAGGAGGGAGATGCGAGACCTTTCGCCACCCAAGTGCCTGTCTTTTGGTTGTGGTTAAACAAGCACTGTCGTTGATTGATGAAGCCACGGAAAACTGGGGTGATAATGATGGTTTATTTTGAGTAAAGAGAAGCGCATCAATATGATGAAGGGAAGGTCGTTTAGTTCAGGGAAAAAAAATCTTAGATGGACAGAACGACTGATGGAAAGAATAGAAATAGAATGTTCTAGTGGCGCCCTCCAACCACCTGCTCAAATGCTGTTATTGCCTCACACGAAAGAGTAGAACTCACCTGTCTTCTCTCACAGCAACTAAAATACGGTAGAATGATAAAATAAGATAAGATAAGATAAGATAAGATTAGATAATACGTACTTTATTATCCCTGAAGGAAATTTTTCTTGGCTGTACAGGACCGTAAAACACATGCAGATATAGATAAAAATGTTTAATTATATATTACTCTCATTAGAATTCAATATGAAAAGAGAAGTAAAGCTGATAAAACGCACATTCACATCATATATATCATTCAACCATATGCAGGATTTTAATTACAAGACTTTTGGAGTTATATATATATATATATATATATATATATATATATATACATATATATATATATATATATAGAGAGAGAGAGAGAGAGAGAGAGAGAGAAAGAGAGAGATCTACATACTCTAAAGAGCAACACACATCTATGCTCATTCTGGCAAAAGCCTTATGCTAGATGGTAAAAAAAAACAACTTCTTTTATATCTTTCCTTCTTCGTTTTTGGAGGTACATATCTGCCACTGCGTGAATGGAAAGCGGTGTTGATTAATAAGGTATAAGTTCCACTTTTGAGCCAGTTCAGCATTACTCTCAGTTATGGAAACTTCTAAAAAAAAACCCCAAAAAAAACTGAGAAAAGTTTCCTGAGAAAGACATATTGATAATGTCCTCTCGGAGATGAGCGTTGAAGAATGAGATACCGCATCTTTTTGTTGGGATTTAAAATAACGTAACTTCCCCAACTCGACATTTTTCTTGCTTGCTGTCGAACGCTGGTGGAGATCTTTGCGTATAAGAGGATTATGAAAACACGGTCATAACTCGCTTATCCGGTGTGACGATCTTTTTCATGCTCTTTTGCTCCTCAATTGCGTTTATAATACATGATGCAGACGAGCTTTTATTGCCTTAAGGGCATGGAGGCCTTTATCATCCAGGAACAGTACAATTTGCTGTGGATTTTAGGGGACACATGTAACTCTGGTTAAAGCGTTAGATGAATCGATAGAGTTGCTTTTTCATAAAACTGCTCAACTTTATGATCCTTGTCTCTGATTGTAGCTGGTTGGCGACTTGGATCAACGCACAACGGTTAAGATTTTAAGATTTGCAAGGGGTCAAAATTTACCCTTTCTTCCTTTAAGTTTTTTCTTTCTTTAACTTGTTCTCCTGATAAAGAGTCACGTGTTCGGATATCTGAAACCAAGAATTAAACCATGTCTAAGGAGCTATTAAAGTTCATCATCAAATATGACGTGATTACTGTGCTGATTAAAAGCATGTGCAACAGATGCTGTGATGTACGGATGAGTGTGTTTAGTCGAAGCCTCATAACACTTCAGAGATGTGTGGTTGATTGTGCTGGTGGTGAGCAAAAGTGGAGTAATATCCAATCGATAAGAAAATCAAAGTGAGGGCACCAAGTTGCTTGAATTAATGATATCATTAATGGAAGGTGATGACGAAACAGATAATGGTTTTTGTTATAACACTCACAGCCGTTGAGTTGCTCGTTCTTTTTCCCTCTCTTTGTCTTTCAGCAGCAACACGAGACGACAAAGATTTCGAAACTGCTAAAGTCTGCGGTGTGGCTGTTAGGCATTTGGCAGTCGCAGACAAAAGACCTGACTTCTGTTCCTGTGTGGAGATAATTTCCCATTGAGCATCTCGGTCTTTCTACTGGGACGTTGTATCCACCTCAGTGTAGGGATGGCCGGACATGAAGGGTCGAATCCTTCCTTCTGAATAATAATAATAATAATAATAATAATAATAATAATGCATAGCATTTGTATAGCGCAAATCCTCGCTCAACAGAAAGCTCTATGCGCTTCACAATCTATACTATTACCCCAGCAGACCTGAGAGAATTCTGAAACAACATTAACTTCCTGGGAAACATACAGTGCAAGCGGACATTTATAGGCGCTAAAACACTAACATACTGATAAGGTCTTTCGCTGTCTATGGCCGGGTACCCATTCCCACCTGGTCAAAGTGAGGAAAATTCGTGTAAAATGTCTTTCCCAAGGACACAACGTCGAGCCCGCGGCTCGAACCCCCGAACCCGCAACCTCACGATTACGAGTCCGGTAGCCTAGTAACTAGATGACTAGGCTAAAGTGAACTGTATTGACGGAGGTACATTGAGTGGGTTGTGTCCTCTTGAGCCGACCGGAGATATGAAGCAGGGCTCTCGTGGCCTGGAGGTTAAGGTGTTGGTCTGTCATTCAAAGGTTCCGGAAATTTTCTTCTCTAAAACTGTCTCCTTTCGCCTCCTTTCCTGCTCTCTAGCAATGTACTGTCATCTACTTTCGTCTCTACTTTCTGCCTCCACCCCCTCACCTCCTTTGCCCCCTCTTCTGGGCTTCTGAATCTTTCTGCAGCCTTTCTACTACTACTCCTTGGCTCCTTCTTACTGCTGTCTTTCAGCCACATCCCTGATCTTCTGGTAGGAAAGATCTACACCTTGTCTTCTCGGACAAGGGCAAAAAATCTCGGAGGGCCCGTGTGCTAGTTGCACAGTTTAAGATCCCTTGGGGATCTAATATCGATAAGAGTAGCCTTCGAACAAAATCTAAAAGAACGTGTTTCTCTCTGTTTTCGTCTTGATGATGCCATCAAAGTTGTTAAAGCATGTTCTTGATTCGTCCTAGCCCTTGCACAGGCAAGCTTTACGAGCCGGCTTCAAGGTTGAATAATCCGAAAAAATAATATTTTTGTGGGTATGCGATATGATCTCTCTTGGTCATTTTTCTATTACAACTTTCCCATTAATCTGGTTTTAATGTCTTTCTTTCGTCAGGACACCCCCTTGTGAAAGAGACCCACACATGAAGAAAATGAAAAAGAAATGAGAAAGGGGGGAGGAGAGACAAGTCTTTGTGTCTGAGCCTCTTGTGCGTGATCCAGGGGTCACGCCCACCGGAAACCGGATACGCATTGCATTGTGAGTGAGGGGAGCACAACTCACAAACGTGGTGACGACACTGCACGCTAAACACCCATAACGCCATCGGCTGCTGCTGCTGCTGCTTCTGATGCCCGCGAAATGGCGAGTTCTGATTGCAGTTTTCAGACAAACTATTGGCGTCTGGGAGGATTTCCGTGCGTTTGTGAGCTCTGGGGTGAAAGAAATGAGAGTTTTATATGTCATTCCTTTTTCGGAATATTGTTTACGAGAGGGGTCTTTGAAAGTATAAATTTATGCTGTAACATGGACCATGCATTCACTGCAGGTTGCAAGTTAGCAATTATGTATAATAATATTATATTATCCCTTTTACAACGTCGATCCATCAAGTAAGCCTTAACTTTTACCAAGCCGGAAGCTTTTATGTGCTCGAATATGATCTAAGACTTGCTCACCGATGGCATTTACAACAGGCAGTAATTGCCCTAATTTATATGATCATTCTGGAGACGGACTGCTTCGACCCTACCTGTCAGGATAGGCGATCCCAACAGAAATATAGACATGCTACAGCCAACAGAAATATGGACATACTGCACTGCAGCCAACAGAAATATGGACATACTGCAGCCAACAGAAATATGGACATACTGCACTGCAGCCAACAGAAATATGGACATACTGCAGCCAACAGAAATATGGACATGCTACAGCCAACAGAAATATGGACATACTGCACTGCAGCCAACAGAAATAT
>NW_004797494.1:453449-465486 GCF_000002075.1 Aplysia californica | reverse complement strand
ATACTACAGCCAACAGAAATATGGACATGCTGCTGCGAATAATTGATTTCCTTGAAGGGGAAAAGTCTTGCCTTCTGCGTGCAACAGCAAAGACCTGAACCATGAGGCTACAGACGCGAGTGTGTTTGGGAACAAACAGAGAGGTAATGCATTAACAAGCAAAACGAATGGGGAAAAAAACACCCCCCCCAAAAAAAAAACAAAAAAACAAAACAACAACAACAACAACAACAACAACAACAACAACAACAACAACCAAAAGCAGGTGTTTAAAAGTAACCAACATAGAACTTTCGAAATGCTGAAATTTCACAAAATCTAGCTCCTTTCCGAGTACATTCTCTAGCTGATCCCACACTGATTTCCTAACCGTGTACTTCGTTCAAATAGAGGTAAACTAAAAGAGGAGAACATTGTACGGCAATAGTCAGAGCAAGATCTTTAGTAATAATTTTTGATAGCTTCTCAAAGAATATAGAACGGTATAACCACAGAGTTGAAATTTAGATCACAATATTATGGAGTCTACTTTTTAACAAGTAGCTTTCAACTTATGGAAAGTACATTAACCAAAATCTTGAAAAGAACGTGTTGGTGGGGACGAAAACAACTGTGGTGGCGTAATAATAAACTGATAATAATATTGATAAGTGGTCATAAACTGCCACGTTTCTAAATTATCATTATTCAGGGTTCTTTTTTTCTATTAATTAATTAATTTTTTTTCAAAGACATGCCATTTAGGTTTGTAAAAAAAATTTTTTAAAAGGAAAAGCGAAACCTGTGTGCTGTTTTTTCAATGGCCAGTTTTGCTCTAAACATGTTTGAAAACAGCAGCAAAGACGTCGAATTTATTGCCCAGATTATAGCGCTTCAGTTGCGTGAGTTTGCCTAGTCCTCGAAATGTACCGTGTGAAAGCAGAAGACATGTCAAGACAACATCAATTTATAAAATATACCAGCACGGTCCGAGATATAAGTATCTGGAAGAAATAAATATTATCTTTACGGGATATCAAAACCACTGGCCAACAGACATCCTTCTTTTGATTCCATAATTCCAAAAGCACTGCGCATGCCCGTGCCGAAGATTGCGTTGCGCATGCGTAGCTCAGTTCCGGTGAAGCCTCGGCCGGCTAGCCAGTGTTTAGGCTTTCTGAAGGCGGTACTTTACTACTCGGGCGCCATTAATGTAATTGGCGACCTCCGCTCGCACGCGCCGCTGTTTTTGTTTACCCGGAGCAGGAAGTGGCTGCATGACGGAGTAATGCCCCTTGAGTCTCGCGTCTCAATCCGAAGTGGGAGGGTCTCGATTTTTGCCGTGGTACTCTCCGTCCGACCGGGGTCAGAAGGGGGGGAGGAGGAGTAGCGGCTGTTTGAGTACGTGTGTGTGTGTGTGTGTGGGGGGGGGGGGGGTTGTGTCTGTGTGTGCATGTGTGTGTGTGCATGTGTGGGTGTGGGTGTGTGGTTGTGTGTGTGTTTGTTTGTGTTTATGTGTATGTGCATTTGTGTGTGTGTGTGTGTGTGTGTGTGTGTGTGTGTGTGTGTGTGTGTGTGTGTGTGTGTGTGTGCATATGTATTTGTATGTATGTGTGTGCATGTGTATGTGTGTGTATGTGTGTGGTTGTGTGTGTGGTTATGTGTTTGTGTGTTCATGTGCGTGCTTATGTGGATGTGTGTGCATGTGGATGTGTGTGTGTGTGCATGTGTATGTGTGTGTGTGTGGTGTGTGTATATTTTTGTGTGGTAGAGGTTTTGTACCTCTGCAATATTAAAAAAAATAAAAATGTTGGATGACACAGTCAAGCTTTCAGAGCACAATTTCTTTATCAACAGTGGTTGACATTATCGGCAGGATGGTTGATCCTTGGTCGAATATTCAACGACGTCCCTTAAACATAGTTTGTTTGGGCGAGTTTTTAAGGCTTGCCACCTATTTGGATAGTTCGTATTGGACGTCTTGCCTCTTAACCCTATCCGTACGTCGTGCTTTACTATCGTATCCATGCGACGTGGGGAACTTTGCGCCACCACTCTCGAAAGAGAAAATTTATTTGTTAATCCGATCCATACGCTTTGCATGGCAGTCTGTCAAAATGATATTCTAAAATATAAAGAATACAACCCAGTGGTACAAAATGAACCCAGGGGGTACGGATAGGGTGAAATAACCTTACTGCGTCTATGAAGGAGTTGGCTGCAGTCACACCGTACAACTCGATAACTTGGGTGTTGGTGGACTAGACTTATTAGGTTTTTAAAAAAGGTTTTAGTAAAGGTTTTACGGCACTTGGAACACAATATGGTCATATAAATACCGACCGAAGATTAGAAGGGTTAAAAAAGAGTAACAAACTCAAAAAAAGAAGGAGAAGAGATCAGGACGATAGGTGTTTGATAGGAAAGAAGGGGCAAACCACACCAGAGCACCCGCAAACCACCCACTGGACTAGGCTACAGGGAACAACACAGGGAGAGAAGGAAAGAGGCAGACAAAGGAAACGATATGAAGACAATATCAAAGAGTAGACTGCACTTGTGGGTGGTTGGAAAATAATAAAATAGAAACTAACAAACAGGGTTATTCCTATTCTTTTTTTTTGAGAAATGAAAGAGAGCTTCAAAACAAAGACTGCAGCGCCATCTGAACCAATGCATGGACTTCCGCGGACACATTTTTTTGGCTGAGTGAACTATCTTGTTATGTACGATCTTTGGTTGGGGTACATCATAAAAGTACACTTTTTATCTCTTCTTTTTTTTTAAACGGAAGGGGACAGGTGATATTTATTTGAATAATTTCGTGTTTATAATGTTACACATGTACTGACATCGAAATAAGAGCTCTTGTCTTATGAAATGATCACTGACAAACCGTATGATCATTTTTTAAAACTTTCTGTAAGCTCAGAACGCTTCAAAGAAAAATATGGCTTTGAAGTCAACCAATTCAACTGAGATGAGGAGGAGAGGTAAAGTATTCCTGACAGGGCAAAACGGTTTGAAGTTGACTTTATAGATTTTGAACACCGGCGCTTTGGCCAAAGATAGCATTCAAAATGAGCCATGGCGGCCGCTGCAGTTGATAAAGCTGGTTATGCATACCCTGGAGAAACGATTGATAGCAGGTGAGGTTGTTGTTTTTTTAGGGTTTTTTTTTCTTTTTTTGTTATTTCTTTTCTTCTGCCTTTTTTTTCGTTATTGTGGTTATTACAATCTAACGCTTGAAATCTTTCTCGTTTGCCGAACAGTCTGAAATCCACAATACTGATTCATCATCATCATTCGGTGGCTTGCTGACTTGCGTGGGCGATCATGGACCTCTACGTTTCATTCTGTCTTGCGTTGCAGCGATGATGTCTGTCGTTCTTGCTGTTCCCAGCCATGCTGTCAACTTGTCCAGTATCTTTTCCCTCTGTCTGCCTTTGCCTCTCTTTCCGTCAAACTTGCCTGTTGTTACAATATTCTAAAATTGCTTCTTTCCCCATTGTGTGTCTAATGAAATTTGCCTATCTGTTAAGCGAAATAAATATCTATTCTTGCGTATCCATTCATGTCTAAACAGGAATATCATAACAAAGACAAAAGAGTTTTAATTATTTCATGAAACCTTTCAGATGTACTCACAAGAGTTAACATGAAGGGCGGTTGGCGGGTGCTCTGGTGTGGTTTTCTTCTTCTTTCCTATCAAATATTTATTGTCCTTATCTCCCCTCCTTCTTCTTTGTGTTTGTTACTCTCTGGTAAAACCTCTAATCTTCGGCACTTATATGACCTTATTGTGTTGCAAGTGCTGTTAAACACTTACAGAGAGTGTGTGTATGTGTGTGTGTGTGTGTGTGTGTGTGTGTGTGTGTGTGTGTGTGTGTGTGTGAGAGAGAGAGAGAGAGAGAGAGAGAGAGAGAGAGACAGAGAGAGAGAGAGAAAGTTAACATGTATTCGAACGTGAAAAATGATCTTATCGATACCGTACCCCCGTTGTACCGAGCAGCCGTATTGTGACAACGCATTATCCCAGCTAATGCCTCTCGCGTGCCACTTTGAGCCTGGCGGATGCGCGTGTTACTTTTATTCGTGAGTAACAGCGGCTAGGAGGAAGGGTAAAAGGCCCTAGTGAGCTTTTACACAATTATTGGTGAAACTGTTATATGCAGTACAATGGTTTTACTGACGCTCTAAATACCTGTGCGTTTAGACTTTATTTGATTTTATATTCGTTTACACAATTATTGGTGAAACTGTTATACGCACTACAGTGTTTTTATTGATGCTCTAAATACCTGAGCGTTTAGACTTTATTTGATTTTATATTCGTTCCTGTGTAGGGGTGTGGTCCTGGAGTGAGTGCAGTGGGACTTGTGTTGTGATGTACTCTCAGTCAGCACGCTAGTGGCCATATTGCGTAAAGAATAGATTAGGATAATGATTACAGCTAGCGCGTTTTATATTGGGTAAGATTTTAATAATAATAATAATAATAATAATAATAATAATAATAATAATAATAATAATAATAATAATAATAATAATAATAATAATAATAATAATAATAATAATTACATTTATATAGCGCACATTCATGCTCAAGAGCATGCTCTATGTGCTTTACAACTATTAAGCAAGGAAAGTTTACCCCTCATCGACACACTTTAGCAATTGGTGTCACGACGCGGTGGAATCAGTCGCTCGTCAATTTTTGGGGATATGGGGTTATTGGTATCTTCTTAAAGCTTGTTTATTTGCCTTCCTTTGAGTGAAAAAAAATATCCATCTATGTTGAACAGAAGTCGAAATATTTGCGATTGAAGGAGGTCATGTTTGCTTGGTTTCAGAGGTGAAATTAGCGAGAAAATGGCTGCCAAGGTTTGGTTACTTCCATTGTCTGGGAGTCCTTGGAAACTGAAAATTTACATTTTTGTGCCTTTAATCAACGTTTTTCCAATAAAATCCACTCAGAAATGTGTTATTTATTGGACAGTAAAGGCGTTGGCCAAAAAACAAAAATTCGATATAAATTATCAAACAGGCAGAAAAATGCCAGTTTCTTCAAATTCATTATTTTGACGAACGTCTTATTTCACCATACTGCCTCACATATTGCGTAAAGAATCGAATAGGATAATGATTACAGCTAGTGCGTTTTGTATTGGTTAAGATTTTACCCCGCTCTCATCGACAAAATTGAGCCATTTGGGAGTCGGGCTGCTCCAACAGCTGTGTCGGTCAGGGCACACCAGGGGTCAGTGGGACACGCTGCTCTAGCTGAGGGCCGGAGATACTCGATTTTTCAGGCGGTGTGGTGAAATCAGGCCTTCGTCAAAATAACAAAATGGGGAAAAACGCATTTTTCCGCCAGTTTGGAAATTTTTTCTCGAATTTTAATTTTTGGGGCCAAACCTCCTTTATGTCAAAATAAAAACACATTTTCATGTAAATTTTACTTTTAAAACGTTGATTAATATGTTGATTAAAATATGTAAAATTTCAGTTTTCAAGGACTATTAAAATATAGAAGTTACCAAACTTTGGCGGCCATTTTCTCGCTAATTTTCCCTCTGAAACCAGGCTATCCCCTCATCCTTCAATCACAAATAGCTCGACCTCAGCTCAAGATAGATGGGTATTTTTTCTATAGAAAGCAAGGAAAACGAATAAGCTTTCAGATGACATCAATAAACTCCGTTGGCTCAAAAACTGACCAGCGCCTGATTCCATTGTATCGTGACACAATTTTCAATGAATATCAACTTCCCCACTCAGGAATCGAACTCACGTCTCCTTTGTGCAACAGCGGACACGTTTTTCAACATGACCACAGATTGGACGCCGGTTAAGGCCGATGTGCAGAATAATGACCACAGCATATGATTTAAACTCCCGTTGATCACACTAGAGAGAGAGAGAGAGAGAGAGAGAGAGAGAGAGAGAGAGAGAGAGAGAGAGAGAGAGAGAGAGAGAGAGAGAGAGAGAGAGATAAAGAGAGAGATAATTGAGAGGCAGAGAGAGAAGAATAAAGAGTTAGAGAGATAAAGAGAGAAAACGAGAAAGAAAGAGAGAGAGAGAGATTGAGAGAGAGAGAGAGAGAGAGAGAGAGAGAGAGAGAGAGAGAGAGATAGAAAAGTAATTAGAGAGAGACTGGGAGAGAGAGAGAGTGAGAGAGAGATAGATAGATACATAGATAGATAGATAGATAGAGAAAGAGAGAGAGAGAGAGAGAGAGGGAGAGAGAGAGAGAGAGAGAGGCGGAGAGAGAAAGAGAAAGAGAGAGGGGGGATACCTAGTACAATGGTGGTGTAAAAAAAATAATTGGGCTGCGATTTTGTTGACCCTTATATATCGGCGACAGTATACATCACATTTTACGACCATCATACTTTTAAGAAATAATTTTATACTGGAAATTTATCAGAACTCCCATTTGTCGCACGGTACGTTTTGTTAGTGGCCAGCTGCCCTTTCCTCTCCAAACATTTTTTATTGTCGTCCAAGCAGATACATCAACTTCACTGCACCATTCACTTCGTTCAAGTTTCAGTTTCAAGAGAGCTAGCAGAAACGCGAGCTATTAAAATTTTTAGCCATTTTGAGCTTCCAACCCGGTGAAATATCACCTCATAAGAAGGTTGGTGGAAAGAGAGGGGAACAATAGAGGGGAATTCTCGTTGAAGGTATCATTTATGAGTCAGTCTCTGTACAGACCGCGGAGAATTACAAAAGACTTTGCCCTCCTGTTAAGCAATTAGATCGTTACACTCAATTAAGTCGCGCGAATACGAGGAACGAGTCAAAAGGCCAAGGAAAATCGTAGGTAAGGTCCTTTCACGCTTTGACTGAGCCTACGTACCTTGAAGTTTAAGAATGGGGGTGGTTTGATTTATCTCATTTGCCGCACACGTTTCTTGATCGCAGTCAAAGTCGAGTGGTGCAGAACTGCCCGGGGAGTGGAGGCGAGGAAAAGTAGGGGATAAAACATAATTTATTGATTTATTCATTTATTGATGTCTATATTTATTCGCATTTACGTGCTCACGTTATTTTAGTGTTTCTTCATGTATGAGTATTTTGAAATGCGCACTTGGAAGACAGACTTCTTTTCGAACCTAAAGCCACACCCCTGATCTTCTGGTAGGAAAGATCTTCACCTAGATAAAGATCCCTTGGTGGTCCAAAATCGATAAGAATAAGCTTCGGCCGCCACTAGGGCAAAATTCAAAATTTCCTACTAATTGAACATGTTTGGTGTGTCCCGCGCGCTCATATGACCTTATGCAGTTGCGAGCCCCTTAAAACATTTACCCCCCCCCCCAAAAAAAAAAAGGAAAAAAAAGAACCCAAAGGAGATAGGATACAGCCTAGACAAAGGTGGAGACTATAGTTCAAGATAGAAGTTCATGGAGAGCTCGTGTGGGTGGTCTATACTCGGGCATTGGGCAACAACGGCTGATGATGAATTGGAAAAAACCCCCAATGAGAATGTAATTTTTTAATGGAGACTGGAACGAAAGTGACATAGCGGAAAACTGGCACCTATTTTGGTTGTGTTGAGCGACTGTGATTGTGAGATTGTAGATCTTCTAGGTATAATCCCAAAGCCCAACGTTGGAAACCTCATTTTCGTGTTCGAGGCGATGAAGTGAACTGCAAAACAACAGGCATTAAACTCACCCCAATCATTTCCTATCATGGGTCAATCTCATATTTCTTTTTAAAGACAGTTTCAAAATGTTGATGGAGAACGAGAAACCCCAAAAGATAATTTGTGAACCATCGTGGTGAAATGAGGCGCTCGTCAAAATAATGAAATCCGAGAAATCGGTATTTTCCTGCCGGTTTGGCAATTCTTATCCAATTTTTGGGGTTCTTTTTGCTCAACATCTTTTAAGTTAATTTTAATATATATTTTGGAATAGATTTGATTGAAAAACGTTGATTAAACACATGAAAAAATATAAATTTGCAGTTTCTAAGAACTCTTTAACTATGAAAGTCACCCAACTTTGGCGGACATTTTTTCGCTAATTTTACTTTTGAAACCAGGTGACCCCACCTCCTCCAATCGCAAAAATCTCGACTTCTATTCAAGATAAATGGATTGATTTTTCATCAAAAGCAAGGCAAATGAACAACCTTTAAGATGATACCAACAACTCCATATGCCCACAAATTGACGAGCACCTGACTCCTCCGCCTAGTGACACGTATTTTTTTTGGGGGGGGGTGGCTACAAGTAGGGAGATTTGTTTAGCAATGACACACATGGCGGTCAGAATGTGTAACTCCTCAAACTTACAGAGCAGCACGTACGCAATTGCCAATTACCGCATTGCAGCGCTGTTGCAGTTTTTTGTGTGTAAGGATTAATTAGCACATCCGACTCAAAGACACACCACAGTGGCCACCCATCCAAAAGTCATACCAGTAACCTTGCTTGCCGTAACATGTATGTAAACAAATCTCACCAACGTTTAGTTGTAGATGTATTTCCTCGTTTCTTTGTTTTACGGTACCACTGTGTTTACAGTACCTGAGGATGAGGATGGTTGAAGGAAGCTACTGAAACACCCTTCTTCTTTTCCTTCCCTCTGTCTGTCTGTCTGTCTGTCTGTCTGTCTGTCTGTCTGTCTGTCTGTCTGTCTGTATGTCTGTCTGTCTGTCTGTCTCTTTCCCTGCATTCAATGACAGTTAATGTGTGGATCTACTTCTCTTTACTCAAACAAACGAACAAACAATACTTTAGCACAGTTGCTGATCTGGAGCAATTTGAGAATCCCTTTTCAATCTTCAATGAACAACCACAACATCTATAACAAACTGCAACAACAACAGCAACAACAACAACAACAACAACAGCAACAACAACAACAGCATCAACAACATCATCAACAACAACAACAACAACAACAGCAACAGCAGCAGCAGCACCACCAACAACAACAACAAAGCAACAACAGCAGCAACAACAAAAACAACATCAAAAACCAAAAACGACAAAATCAACAACAACAACGATATATTCTAAA
This sequence comes from Aplysia californica, assembly GCF_000002075.1. NCBI lineage: Eukaryota > Metazoa > Mollusca > Gastropoda > Aplysiida > Aplysiidae > Aplysia > Aplysia californica. The sequence continues at coordinate 456,466 of NW_004797494.1, read as the reverse complement.
TCGAAAAATGAAAGAATTAAAAAGAAAACTATGGATACCTGGATAAAGCGAGGGGAATTTGATTACTAATGGCGAACATTAAAGTCAAAATTATGTAACGTCACACACTAAAGAACAGCACGCGATTGTGCTTGTGATGGGGTTCACTTTTAAGGAGAGGTTAAAATAAAACAAACATATCCCCCAAAACAATATTTTTTAATCAACCTAAAAAACAACATTATTTATTAAGTTCAGTGTAAGCGTTATTGGTTTCCTCTTTACGACAATTGCATTTGAAATCATTGATATTGCCAACAAAAGTCGTATCCTATCGGAAATGCGAGTAGCCTTTTAGTTGTATTTTGTGTCCGATGAAAGATCTTTAGTTCCGCCTGTCAATATCTGAAAGCTCATTATCAAGGGAAGCAACAATAAAAATACAAAGGGAAGTAATGATTGTTTTTGTTGTATCTCATATCAAGTATTCGTTGCTAGCTTAGACAAGACACAATTGCCGTTTTAACATATCTGTGTCATATTGTCAACTGGAGTGATTTAAGCTTGCTTTATTGGGTTGACTTTGCGTGAATAAGCTTTTTGTGTGCCGTGATTTATTAACACTTGGTCATTTTGTGCGAGGCAGTGCTTGTCAGGGGGGCTCTCGTGGCCTAGAGGTGAATACGGGGTGCCCACTACGGATGGGATCGGTCGACTCGCTCGCCTAAAAATCAAACGTTTTCAATTTCAGGCGATCGAGTCGGGCGATCGGCCCGATCCGGCCGTAGTGGGCACCCCGTATAAGGTGTTCACCTTTCCTTCAAAGGTCCCGGGTGTGATTGAATCCGGATAGCGACGGAAAAGTTTTCTTCTTTGAAATTGTCTCCTTTTGCCTTCTTTCATTCTCTCTTGCAATATTCTGTCGTCTGCTTTCGTCTCCACTTTCTACCCTCCCCACCTCCTTTGTCCTTTTCTCTGGGCTCCTGACTCTTTCTGCAGCCTTTCTACTGCTACTCCTTGACTCATTCTTACTGCTGTCTTTCAGCCACAGCCCTTATCTTCTGGTAGAAACAATCTACACCTAGCCTTCTCGGGACAAGGACAAAAAATGTTGGAGGTCTCGAGTGAAAGTTGCGCACGTTGGTTCCCCAAAAGCGATAAAAGTAGGCTTCGGCCGCCACCCCAGCAAAATTCAAAATTTCCTGTCAATTAAAAATGTTTGGTGTGTCCCGTTCGCTCATATGACCTTTTGCAGTTGTGGGAGTCGTAAATCACTTCCCCCCCCCCCCCCCCAAAAAATGCTTGTCAGCCTGGGAGGTGGGCGATTTTGTAATTTTAGTGGTCGGTGGGGATGACCCGGAAAGTGATGGGTATTGTTTAATGGAAATATGGAAATATCTCGCTACCCTAGAATATAACAAAGTATTATCTGCTTGGCCACCCTACCACAATATGTCGAAGGTCCAGGAAGTTGTCTCACTAACAAGGCAATCCCCAATGTTCGGATCGGATGCGGGAACAACTTTACTTTTTTATTATCTGCTCAGACTTAAAAAACAAAACTTTATAAGTGTTTTACGGCGCTCGCAACTAAAGCCATACAAGCGCGCGTGACACATTACATATTTTTCAGTTGGTAGGCGATTTTAGACACCAAAACAACTTGCACACGGGACCTCCGAGATTTTCCGCCCTTGTCCGAGAAGGCTAGGTGTAGATCTTTCCTACCAGAAGATCAGGGGTGTGAGTGAAAGACAGCAGTAAGAAGGAGCCAAGAAGTAGCAGCAGTAGAAAGGCTGCATAAAGATTCAGGAACCCAGAGGAAGGGAAAAGGGGGGGGGGGGTGAGGGGATGGGGGGCAGAAAATGTAGACGAAAGCAGACGACAAATCATTGCTAGATAGCAGGAAAAGAGGTCAAAGGAGACAATTTTAGAGAAGAAAATGTTTCCTTGACTACTCGGATTCGAACTCGGGATCTTTGAATGAGAGGCGACCACCTTAACCTTTAGGCCACGAGGTTATGTAGCCTACGTGAAAGATAGCAAACTTTTGTTTGGACGAAGGTGTACCCTACTGTTTGCATAATGTGAGTACTGAGTACTACATCTAGTAGCCACTGAGCAGGGCCAGACTTGGTGGTTGGCGGGTGCTCTGGTGTGGTTTGCTCCTTCTTAAACAACTGTCGTCTTTATCTCCCATCCTTCTTTTTGTGTATGTTACTCTCTTATAACACGTAATCTATTCTTCGGCACTTATATGAACTTATTTATTGTGTTGCAAGTGCCGTAAAACTCTGATTAAAATTAAATTTTAAAAGCAGGGCCAGGAAAAAAGGAAAAAGTTGGATACAATTTTCTACGACTCCTTACTCTAGTACGAGAGAGATAGTAGAAAACTTTTTTGTAGGAAAAAAGGAAGAATAGAAAACACTTTAGTACTTTGGTCTTTTGAGGAAAAATCCGTTTCAAAACATATTTATGTTGTCAAATGACTGTCCGAAAATTTGGAGGATGATTAAACAACTAACATATTGATTATCTGTCCAATGAAAGAACAAGCGAATAAATGAACGAACGAAAAAACGAATAAAAGAAAGAATGAATAGAATAGGGGCTATCAAAGTAATTAATGCTATGGTTCCTGAATGGCCGAATTAAAACACCCAATTATCCCCTTTCTTCATTAATTGCCCCGCACCGAAATTGAGAAGCCATAACTCCCGCGAGCTGGGAATTCCCATTGTTGACCACCACAGCTAGCAGCTATCTTGTTATTGCCTCAAAAGGGGGTGCGGTCCTGCAGCGAGCAGACACGCCCACTTTTCTCCGCTGGCCTCATACCCGTTGGTCGTTGCGTCGGGCTGGGAGCCAATTGCGTCCTACTTTACAAGCGATGCCGCGTTTGACGATGAGTGGAAATCGATCAAAGAGAGGGGAGAGAGAGAGAGGGGGGAGATGGGAAAGAGAGAGAGAGAGGGGAGAGAGGAGAGAGAGAGGGAGAGAGAGAGGGGAGAGAGAGAGGCGAGAGAGAGCGAGAG
>NW_004797494.1:441995-451995 GCF_000002075.1 Aplysia californica | reverse complement strand
ATTTTTAGCGTTATTTTTATTTATATTTGTTCTGTGCCTACGTCTGAATGAAAATAGTCCGTGTGTGTGTGTGTGTGTGTGTGTGTGTGTGTGTGTGTGTGTGTGTGTGTGCGTAATTATATATTGCATGAGAAGAAAGGAAGTAGTTAGAAAGATTTAAAAAATGGGTATTCCAATGTAAAGCGCATTGCGCTTCTTTTTTTTGGAAATGCGCTATATAAATTTTATATATTATTATTATTTATTATTATGACATCTTAACTCGTGGTCAACGACAGCCTATTACCGTGGAAACGCAGTGGAAATCTTTGGTGGAAATATCGACCACACTCACACGCAAGAGATACTTACAGGTCTTTTCATCAGAGCAAGGGAGGGGGCTCTCGTGGCCTAGAGGTTAAGGTGTTCGCTTCCCATTCAAAGGACCCGGGTTCGAATCCGGGTAGCGACGTAAAAAAATCTTCTCTAAAATTGTCTCCGTTCACCTCCTTCCCTGTTCTCCAGCAATGTTCTGTCGTCTGCTTTCGTCTTTCTTTCTGCCCCTACCCCCTCACCTCCTTTGCCCCCTCCTCTGGGCATCTGACTCCTTCTGCAGCCTTTCTACTGCTACTCCTTCGCTCCTTCTTACTGTTGTCTTTCAACTACATCCCTGATCTTCCGGTAGGAAAGATCTACACCTAGCCTTCTCGGACAAGAGCGAAAAATCTCGGATGTCTCGTCGTGTGCAAGTTGCGCACGTTAAAGATTCCTTGGTGGTCTAAAATCGATAAGAGTAGGCTTCGGCCCCCACCAGGGCAAAATTCAAAATTTCCTATCAACTGAAAATATTTAATGTGTCCCGCGCACTCCTATAAACTTATGCAGTTGTGAGCGCCGTAAAACACTTACAAAAAAAAAAAAGAAGAAAAGAGCAGGAAAGCCAAAGTTCAGGGGTCTGGGTCATTTCAAAACTGGCTGAGCTTTCAGTTAATGCCAGATTTTACTGTTTGCTACAATCAGCACAAAAAAAGTAAAAAAATGGATATGAATCTACATGGACACTGAATCTAAGTAAATCTTTCAGCTTTTTTTGCGAACAAGCAGGGTGCCTGTGAAACTTTAGGTAGGATCATCCTGCTAGTATTTGGCAAATAATGCGCTGGTGTGTTACATTTTGATAGTTGCATGTTTCTCCATCGAGAGAGAGAGAGAGAGAAAGAGAGAGAGAGAAAGGGAGAAAGAGAGGGAGAGAGAGATAGAGAGAGATAGGAGAGAGATAGAGGGAGAAAGAGAGAGATAGAAAGAGAGAGGGGGAGATAGAGAGAGAGAGATAGAGGGAGAAATAGAGAGATAGAAAGAGAGAGGGGGAGATAGATAGATAGATAGAGAGAGAGAGAGAGAGAGAGAGAGAGAGAAAGAAAGAGAGAGAGAAAGTAAGAGAGGGAGAGAGAGAGAAAGAGAGAGAGAGAGAGAGAGAGAGAGAGAGAGAGAGAAGGCTATTGTTGCTGTAAAGAACTACCACTTCCCTACAACTACCACACCATCGTGGTTGTTCTGCTCCTAATGCCACATCAGTACTCCGAGCACGCGCTCCTAGCTGGCCATGACCGCCTGGCGACCCACGGACCATCGCGTCATTCCGTTCTCGGCTTCTCACCCATTGGTCACCCCTGCCCTGACAACACAAGCTTCTATTACGAGGCGCCAAGATGACGGGAAGACACGGCGCTCCTCTGCCTCAGAAGGCTGTAGTTTTAACGAATGTTACCTTTCACTTCCAACGCTTGAGTTTGTAAGTAAGTAAGTTTATTCAGTGTTTAAGGCAATTGGCCCACATCACATCACACAAAACACTCATTGGATAAATAAAGTTTCCATAATGAATAAGTACAGGCTGTGCACATAATATCTCTTATCGTGAGTCAAACATTGCATATTTCTGTCACTGGGCCGATTCAGGCTGGGAGGGATTGACAATTTCCTCTGATGGACAAAGTCTGAACAATAGAAAATAAAGTGAAATTCATCTTCAATTTCATGAGAGTGACACCTCTCACATTAGGGCGAGTTAGTTAATTTCCACCGATAGAGATTGCTATTTAATGTTATAGTTCGTTTCTCTCTGTTCGTGGACAAAACGCTTGAGTTGTAGTAAGACGTAGATCTAGTGGGTCCCCGGGCGCCCGGCGACTGCTGTGTCTTGTCTGTACTCTCGGTAGGAAATGACGCTCTTTCTTATATCCTGTTGAGTGTTAAGTGTCCGGTCGATCTAGTTTGCACTCATCAGTGCACAAGGGAAAAACTGAAATCCGTGCGCACTTAGTTGGCCAGGAAGTCTCCTGCAAAACTGATCAGGTTTTGGGGACGTGAAGAGCGAAAATATCGGCCCTACAACGTAACGCTGGCGCCAAGAGAGAAGAAGCCCACAAGTTTTGCACATCCATGAGTTTAAGAAATAAATGATCAAAATATGGCAATCTTTCTTTTTCTAGGATTGGTCTTATTGGCCGTAACAGAAGCCAAACTTTGTTCTTGTTTTTTTTGTTTTTTTTTGGGGGGGGGAGTGGCCTCTAAAACAAAACTACCCTCCCTGATGAAGCTTACTTAATGGGCTGACAGAGACAGGAAATTCGTGCCAGAACCAAGAGATGTGGGTATGAGGAGACAAAATGTGTCACAACTAGGTGGATTCTGGCGCTCGTCAGTTTTTGGGCATGTGGAGTTATTGGTATCATCTTGAATCATGTTTATTTGTCTATTATTCGATGAAAAAAACTCCAATCCATTTACCTTGAATAGAACTTGAGAGAGTTGTGATTGAAGGAAAGGTAATTACTTGGTTTCAGAAGTAAAATTAGGGAGAAAAATTAAATGACCGCCAAAGGTTGGTGATTTCAAAAGCTTGAGAGTATTTTGAAACTGCAAATGTTGTGTGCCTTTAATCAACATTTTTCAGTTACTCCCCAACAGAAATATGTTTTTAAATGGATACAAAACGTGTCGATCCCCCCAAAAAGAAGGAAAAGTCTTTTAATATTGCCCAACGTCCAGAAAATTGTTGTTTTCATTGATTTATTTTGACGAGCGCCTGATTTCACCACATTGTCTCTCAAATGTTCTTCTCTAAAATGTCTCCTTTCACCTCCTTTTCTGCTCTCTAGCAATGTTCTGTCGTCTGCTTTCGTCTCCACTTTCTGCTCTCACCCTCTCATCTCCTTTGCCGCCTCCTCTGGGCTCCTGACTCTTTCTGCAGCCTTTCTACTGCTAGTCCTTGGCTCCTTCTTACTGCTGTCTTTCAACCACTCCCCTGATCTTCTGGTTGGAAAGATCCACACCTATCCTTCTCGGACAAGAGCGAAAAATCTCGGAGGTCCCGTCTGCAAGTTGCGCACGTTAAAGATCCCTTGGTGGTCTAAAATCGATAAGAGTAGGCTTCGGCCGCCACGTAGGCAAAATTCAAAATTTCCTACCAACTGAAAATGTTTAATGTGTCCCGCGTGCTCATTATTATGCAGTTGCGAGCGCCGTAAAACACTTACCACCCCCAACCCCCCCAAAAAAAGAGAAAAAAGAGAAAAAAGGGAGACGACTGTGGACGACGTGGCGACACAGACACCCAGCCAGGCGCCAGCGGTGAGGGGGATAGTCTCCACCTCGATTGTCTCCCTTTGGTCACGGCACACGTCACGCATTCCAAGCTTTTCACAGTCAGAAATAACACAAGTTCCAAAATTTGTGATGGAGTTAACGCTTTAAGAGACACAGTTAGCTGCGTGATGTTAAATTTACATTCTGAATTTAGAGTTCTTTAAGTGATCAATTTTTAGTCTCCCTCTTTTTTTAAAAAAAGAAGCTGTTCCAATTAAACGTCTTCTCTGTAAATGTTTTGAGAGCTGTGAAAAACGTCTAAAATTGAATCATCTCAAAATCATGAATGGAAGATACTGATTTGAACAATGATTGCAGGCACTGCAGTACAGAATAATATTATGACACCACCAGAGTTTTAATGGACAACCATGAAAGAGGCCCAAGAGTTCTTCTATGATATTTCCCATTTAAAACATGGATTAGATTTAGCACCCTTATCAACACAATTAGGTTATTTAAGAGGCAGGAACTCCGAACGGACCGAGCCAAATATGGCATTAGTGTAAAGTGCCTTTCCCAAAGACAGAACGTCGGACCGAGCTAAGACTCAAACCTTTTACATCTTGCATGTCTGCCAAAAACTCTGCATGGTCTGCTAAAAACAACCCGTTCACAAGAAGAGATTAGAATAAAAATACGTTTTCACTGGTCAACACAGTATGGTACTTTATAGGAATTTTCCTTTCTTCACCCAGGTGGGAATGGGTACTCGACAATAGACAGTGAAAGATCTTGTCAGTATGTTAGTGTTTAGCGCCTAAATGGCCGCTTGCACTGTATGCTTCCCAGGAAGTTGAGATTGTTTCAGAATGCTCTCAGGTCTGCTGGGGTAATAGTATAGATTGTGAAGCGCATAGAGCTTGCTGTTGAGCGGGGATTTGCGCTATACAAATGCTATCTATTATTATTATTATTATTATTATTATTATTATTATTATTATTATTATTATTATTATTATTATTATTATTATGATATTATTATTATTATTATTATTATTATTATTATTATTATTATTATTATTATTATTATTATTATTATTATTATTATTATTGCGTAAATTCTTTCAACTGTTCGTTTTTGATTAGCGGTATACAGCATTGGGCTCTTGTAAGTTCTCGATATATACATTCAGTAGTGGTAGGCGAAGTGGAGTTTTGTATTACGGATTTCCTCTCTTTCCATTTTATTAGACCAAAAGAACCCACCGAAACAACAAATAATTTGAAAAAAAAAAATGAAAAAAAAGACCTACGAGTTTTTGACACTGATCCGCAGAAACATAGTGTGTCAATACTTTTGACATACTCTGTGGTAGTTATACAATCTAATTAGAATTGCGATTTATGATATTGTATTAAAAAATCGTATAAACTGACAACACATTTTCTAGAAAGTTCTTACCTGTCTATATTACATTAAACGCAGTCAGTACGACAACGACCACATTTTGTCATAGAAATAGGATACCAGAATGCAGAAATGAAGGAGAGAGAGAGAGAGAGAGAGAGAGAGAGAGAGAGAGAGAGAGAGAGAGAGAAGATAACATTACAAGGCCAACCGAACACCAGGACAATGTAAAACATATTACGTAACTAGTGAGAAAACACGTATAAGTGTCGTGACGTGGTGGAATCAGGGGCCGTCAAATTTGGGGCATGTGAAGTTATTGGTATCAACTTAAATCCTGACCATTTGCCTTCCTTTCGGTGAAAAAAATATCCATCCATGATGAATAGAAGTCAAAATATTTGTGATTGAAGGAGGTCAGGGTCGCCTGGTTTCAGAGGTAAAATTAGTGAGAAAATGGCCGCCAAAGTTTGGTAACTTCCATGGCCTGAGAGTCCTTGGAAACTGAAAATTTACATGTTTTGTACCTGTAATCAATGTGTTTTTTTCAGTAAAATTCACACGAAATTTAAAAAAAAGTTAATACCAAAGGTGCTGAGCCCAAAAAAGAAGAAAAAATTGTCCATCGGCTTAAAAATATTCCGATTTCTTTGACTTCATTATTTTAACGAGCGCCTGATTTCACAATATCGCCTCACATAAGGACATGTTCTATTTTTTCAACTTTCCCATTTATATGATATTGACACCATCTGATTAGTAGAAAAAAAGTGCTTATGATAGTGTCCAATAGTGTATTACGTGCATACTTAGTATGACAAGTAACTGTTACAGATAGAGATTCCATGATTATAGATGTAAGTCATTGATCTGAGAGCCATAATGTTTTTAGAAATAATAGTGGTGATGAGTGATGGTGCGGGATTGCATTTAAGTAATGTTAGCGTTAGTTCTATCTTCCTCTGCTCCAATGAGTCACGAGGGACGTGGTCACCCTCTATCCCGTTACCTATGGGAACCATCTTTACGGTCACCGTGACGTTTGGAAATGGTGGGCACAGTCTGTGCGAAGGTGACATTGTTAGTGTTAGCCTATTCTATCGTGCCAAGACAACTAGTGTTGAGAGTATCTAAGTGGGAAGACAGTATAGTGGCATTTTTGTTGAGGTATTCGTAAGCGGGCTGAAGGTATCAAGTTGACTAAAAGATTATGAACTTTAAAAAAAGCAGCATTCTACTCCCTTTATCATTTACCTCCAGTATTCTTTTTGAGTCCTTTTTTAACTTGCTGAGATAATGAGACAGAATTCACGAACCCGAGTCGAGAAGGCACAATTTACAAATAATACTGTATCCCCTCGCCTCAGGGGGAGCGACCTCAAACTCCCAAATCAAGTACTCTGTGTCTGAATCCTCACGGTCTCGTCCAATATTGGTATAATTCCAATGCTAACGTTTGGGCGCAATTCCTACATTTTACAAGTCAATATTGATACGGACGTGTTCTATGAAGAGGTATAGCCGCCTTTTTATATTTTGACGCATTTTGGTTTTAATCTTTTAGGACAAAGCTCTGTTTTTGCAAGTGGTAAATGTGCACAGAAAGTGTTAAAACAAGTTTTTTTGCCCACGCATTGACACACTCGCGTACGTGGCTAATGGATTAGGAAGACCACCAGTCGCAAATTTACGCTGTAGATAACTGTCTGACCTTGCTAATTTATCAGGAGAGAAAAAAATGTTTGTCTTTATTTAAATAGACTGGAATGAAAACTATCTCGCTCTTAAGGTAATAGTGTCAAAAGAAGTGGTAAAAGAAATTGAGAAATAGCCCAACAGAGAGAGAGAGAGAGAGAGAGAGAGAGAGAGAGAGAGAGAGAACGAGAGAGATAGATAGATAGATAGAGAGAGATAGAGAGAGGGATACAGAGAGAAAGAGACAGAGAAACAGAGAGAGAGAGGGAGAGAGATAAAAAGAGAGAGCGAGACAGAGACAGATACAGAGAGATAGATAGAGAGAGAGAGAGAGAGAGAGAGAGAGAGAGAGAGAGAGAGAGAGAGAGAGAGAGAGAGAGAGAGACAAAAAAAAACAGGAGACAGAGACAGAGACAGAGAGACAAAAAAACAGGAGACAGAGACAGAGACAGACAGAGATATTTTTGTCCGAAGAACCTTCAGGCAACTATGTGTACATTGTTCCAATACATATAGAAAATGCGTTTTTATTTTGCAAAACCACTAACAACAACAAATCATTATGCCTATAATTGTCTTGGAAAGCAATAAATACATTTTGATTTAGTAGGGGACAAGAAGTATTTCTGAGGATAACATTATGTATATCTGACTTATAACTTTATGTACAGGAACATAATAATATATTGAAACACAGTTAATCTTCAATCCCTTTTATGTACAGTGACATATAAACTAAAACACAGTTAATCTTCAATCCCTTGTTACATGCTGTTTCCGAAACCACTCGTCCTTTGCCTTACAGTATGTTGAACTTCTGATGAAAGTAAAACGAAAGGCAAAAACAAAAACAACACAAAACACACAAAAACCCAAACAATTCAGAAAAACAAAGAACAAAGATCTGAACTGGTGCTTGGGTGTCAAAGCCATCGCTACGTTCCAAAACCTGGGGGAAAAAATTTAGTGGCAGGACGCGGTGAAATCAGGCACCCGTCAATCATTGGGTACATGGAGTTATTGGTAACCTCTGTAAGCGTGCTCATTTGTCTTACTTTCGATGAAAACATTATCCCTCTATCTTTAATAGAAGTCGAGATATTTGCGATTCAAGGAGGTGGGGTCGCCTAGTTTCGGAGGTAAAATTATCGAGAAAATGGCCGCCAAAATTTGGTGACATCCATCGCTTTAGAGTCCTTGGAAACGGCAAATTTAAATTTGTGGTGCCTTTAAACGTTTTTCCATAATATCCACACGCAAAAGTGTTTTTGAAAGGACATACAAGATGTTGAATCCCCCCCCAAAAAAAATTCGAAAAAATGTCAAACTGTCAGAAAAAAACCGATTTCTTAGAGTTCTTTATTTTGACGAGCGCCTGATTTCACCACGATGCCTCATATGTAATCTTTTCATATCTCCGTGGGCTTATCTCCTTCTCTGGTATAATAATATCTTGTCCGATGCTAGATTCGTTTTACGGACATGTTAATGAGTTACTGATGAATTGTTCGCTGGGATGGTTGTCAAATGGCGAAAAAAAAGTGGGGGGGGGGGGGGGGACGATGGTGTGTTATGAGCTTAGCAGGTTTTAGGCCTGCCTATGGTGTTTTTGTTTCTTCCGACCACCCTGTTTTCAACATTTTGAACGAGAAAACCCCCCAAAACAAAACAAATCAAAACAAAACCCAACAATCCTACTTTGACCTGAGAGAACATAGTATTATTATTCCAACTCAGGTCGTCTTGTAGTTGGGACGAATGTCACAAGATTCCTGTCTTCTTATCACCAACCTTGAGTTTATTATCTTTTAACAAAGGCGTTTCTGTTGTGCAAGTTTTCCGCAATGACGCTGCGTTGAAGAGAATAAAACGCTAGGAGAAATCTGAAACTGTCCACCTGTGGCCAGGCAGAAGTCAAGAGTAGTTTTCACCTGGTCCTGTCGTCGCGTGGTAACGATTTTAAAGACTCTACAATATTATCATGACGTCAGGATCCCTCCGAACAATGGGTAGTGTGCCAGTGCTCATTCTGACCTTGACATTGCTGATGCCGTTTGGTCAAACGTTGACATGGATGACCGACTACAACCTGAATTTCCATTTCGACTGTAATTCAACAGAAAAATCACTGACGGTAGGTAGAAGTTTCAATCTCACGCTCTTCTGTAAACAATGGAATACTTACTCGCCAATCAAGATGACCTTTTTGCACTTTAGCTGTACTTTAGATCTAAGCTTATGGAGTTGTGAGAGCCGTAAAACCTTACTAAAACTCAATCTAATTGTCCAGATGCCAAAGTCGTTCTCATGGGAAATACGATAAGGTCAAGCCTTGCATGAATGTATGACATACTTGAATACCTGAAGGTGTCAAAGATTGACGTGTCGTCATTGTTAATTATCGCTAGCTGCTCTCATTGTTTTATATTGTTTTAGTAAGTTTTCTACGGCGTTCCCAATTGCATAAGGTAATATGAGCGGCAAGGGGTGGATGTCAATAGAGAAGTCTAAACGGGGAATCAGGCTTACTCTAACTCTGCTCACCTCTCTAGCCTCCACAGCACAAAGTCTGCTTCGACTATCACGGCACCCCTGAAATAGCAGTTCACAAGAGAGTGACAAACATACAAACAAAGTAGAGGAGAAATGACGATAGTAAGGATGAGGAAAGAAAAAGTAGCAGTTCCCTATATGTTGTTCCGACAATGATAAATCAACTCATTTACAATTCTACTGTGGTTTAGAACATGTTAATATCCGCCTTTTGGGAATGACCTAAAGAGTTGCTCTCATAAACGGTCAAGGTAAAACCTTGATGCTGTTTGTCCACATCATGCTTTGTTAACCCTTAGCTCTTGTACCCCGCATCTTGTCTCCGAGTGTATGACATAAAATCGTTAAAGTCATTTCATAATTACACAAACCAATTTCTGTAGGTCTTCATAATAAAGCCGTTATTCAAATAAATACACTAAGGGGCACATTTCAATGTTTCTTCCAAGTTTTTAATTTTTAAAAATAACCAATGCCACAATGGAGGTCAATCAATCTCTCTCTTTTTTTTTCAAAATTTTGTTTTTCTAAAGTCTCGAAAAATGACGCTCATGATATAGAGGCTTTTAAAAGCCAATCAACTGGAAGAGGTGTCGTGCCCTATGAAAATGAAAAACAAACACACACAAATAGACACACATACACACAGACAGACAGACAAACACACTCACTCTCTCTCTCACACACACACAAATACGCACACCCACCCACCAACAAACGCACACACACACACATACACGCACACACACACACACACATACACTCTCTCTCTCT
>NW_004797494.1:439303-441217 GCF_000002075.1 Aplysia californica | reverse complement strand
ACACACACACACACACACACACACACACACACACACACACACACACACACAAAGACACCCACCCACCCAAAGAACCCAGAGAAAACCCACCTCTCCCACCTTCCTCGTCCACAGACACTGACAAGCATCCATGACAACCACCACGAGGACCGAGTGTGGAATGTCTCGTGCTCCAAAATGAACCAAACTGTAGAACTAACCCAGTGTGAATGGAGCGGTGAGTTTTTTGTTTTGTTTTTAGTAGAATTTTTACGGAGCTCAAAACTGCATAAGGTCATAAAGACAGACAGCGAAAGGTTTTGTCAGTATGTTAGTGTTTTATCGCCTATAATTGGCGGCTGCATGCACTGTATGCTTCACAGGAAGTTAAAGTTGTTTCAGAATGCTCTCAGGTCTGCTGGGGGTAATAGTATAGATTGCGAAGCGTATAGAGCTGGCTGTTGAGCGGGGATTTGCTCTATACAAATACTATCTATTATTATTATATGAGCGCCAAGGGGTCGATGTCAACAGAGAAGTCTAAACGAGGAATCAGGCTTACTCTGCTCACCTCTCTAGCCTCAACAATACTAAGCCTGCTTCGACTACCAAGGCACCCCGGAAATAGCAGTTCACAAGAGTGTGACAAACATACAAAAGAAATGATGATAGTTAAGATTAGGAAAGAATAAAAGCAGCCGTTCTCCATTGCAGTTCAGGCACAGTTATGAGCATGGCATTGATGAATTAGCCCATTTACAATTCTAATGTGCATATGAACATGTTAATGCCCCCCCCCTCCTCCCTAGGCAGCAGCCTAAAAGACACTTCAGTCTGAAGCCCCCCGAAATCCGGGTTAGCCCGCTTGTCCTTAAAAGCGACCAATTGTTATCCGTACAGCATCTCGGCCTTTCTGCTGAGAATTTTTTGTATCCCTCTCAACCCGGGGTTGGTTTTAACAGGCAGGTTCGGAAACTCACCTCCTAAATGATATACGTCGTGTCGATAGGGGGAGAGGAAGGGCAGGGGGAAGACATCTATATTTAAAACAAAAACAGTACGTTTAGTTAGTGTGAGTAAGGTTTTATGGCGCTCTCAACTGTGTAAGGTCATATGAGTGCCAAGGACGTCAACAGAGAAGTCTAAATGGGGAATCAGACTTACTCTGCTCACCTCTCTAGATTCAATACAAAATCTGCTTCGACTATCAAGGCACCCTGGGAATAGCAGTTCACAAGAGAGTGAGAAACATACAAAAGAAGTAGAGGAAAAATGACGATGGTAAGGATGAGGAAAGAAAAAGCATGAGTACCCCCTATGTTGTTCCGGCACAGTATGAGCATGACTGGTAAATCGGCCCATTTACAATTGGTCACTTTTAAGCACAAGTGGGCTATCCCGGAAAACGCTGTTTTGAGAAAATCAAAGGTAAAGTTTTTGCTCCTTGTTCAGTTTCTTTAAAAGACAAGGAGAGTTTTCTCTATAACCAAACAAATATACACACCAATGAAACCAAACTTCTCCTATATGTTGGGCAATGCCTATTTTGGTGTATGTCAACATTTCTGGAAAGCCCTGAAATCTGAGTTAGCCTGCATGTCCTTAAAAGAGGCAAATTCTTCCGTGCATAAGAAAATATTAATATCCCACCTTTGGGAATGGCCTTAAGACACTTCAGTCGGTAGCACTGCCCTGGGCGGTAGGGATGGGACGCACAGTAACAGTACCAGTTTATTGATCCTGACTGTTCTGTCCGCCAGTTGCTACCAACGACCCCGACGGCCTGATGGAGTATCAGTGTCCCAACAATGACGTCATCACGGGACTGTCCAGCGAGTGGCACCAACGACAACACGACAGAGTGTTCAGGTTCCGCTGTTGTAAACCCGGATGTAAGAACTCATTCCACTTTCTCTTGTTTTTGTTTAGGTGGGG
>NW_004797494.1:434903-438081 GCF_000002075.1 Aplysia californica | reverse complement strand
CCCCCCAGTGTTGGTGACTCACTCCTGTGTATACACCGACTACATCAATAATTACGACGGACCGCTCAACTACACTGTTCCCGACAACTGGTACCTCCGAGGTGTCCTCAGCGTGCACTCCAACAGACACGAGTAAGTTTTCTGTTCATCTCTTCTTTTGTTCTTTTATTTTATGTTATCTCTATATGTTATATTCGTGAAAGTTCGTCACTTTGGCTGCCTAAAACTTCCGAACCACATATCTTTCGAATTTGGAAAAAAATAACAGTTGTTCAAAATTATTTAAAGGTTGCACAGTTTTATTGAGGAGTCTGAAGTCACTGTCGTTTAATTTTCAGTTCTTCATTAGTTTCGTTTAGATCTGATCTTGGGAAAGTCCGTCTTCTGAGACGCCATTGTGAACAAGTGAGGCTTCCGTTCACAAACTGTGCGCACTGTTTCCACTATGACTTGATAATCGTTTCCACTATGACTTGATGATCGACGATTATTTTAAGCACGTTCATTCATCGTGTACCCACCTAGTAATGATATAAACAGGAAACGACAAATGCAGTTTTTGGGACACCTGAATAGACATAAAGGTCTTGAACATCTAACTCTCACTGGCAAAATTGAAGGCAAACGAGGCAGGGATAGGCCCAGAGTAACCTACCTAGGAAACCTAAACAAATGGGTAACAGGGAAAGATCAGGGAAACGTAGCCTTTTTAAGAGCATCGGAGCAAAGGAATGAATGGAGAACCATGATCGCAAATGTCTCTCGCAGATCTGGCCCTGGATGATGATGATGATGATAATATGATCTTTATATCACATTTATTTAGCTATGCAGTACAATTCAAAGCATCACTTTGATTTACATGATTATGAGAAGTGTTTCGATATGGTTTGTTTGCTGTTGTTTTTTTCGTAGTGGAAATATTTTCTAATGCTTCTATTTTTCATAGTAAGTGTAAATAAGATAATATAATTTTTATTGATGTGTGCCGGACCAGAATTATTTTACTGCCAAAATTGACATAATCTAGGTCATCCAGGAAACGGGGTTGACAAAAGAGAAAAGGTACTTTGCAAAACAAAACAAAAGTTTAAGTTAAATGAGACAAGTCATTTGCGAAAGCCCCCCCCCCCTTTCCCCTCACTTTCTCTTTTCCCAGTTATTGAAATGTAGTACCCTTATAATAATTATTTCATACCGACATTTTTCACTTCACATCCTGCCTATACTGTATTCTTAACATAAAATGTATTCCCATAACAACAACAACAACAATAATAATAATAATAATAATAATAATAATAATAATAATAATAATAATAATAATAATAATAATAATAATAATAATAATAATAATAATAACAACAATAGATAACATTTGTATACCGCAAATCCCCGCTCAACAGCAAGCTCTACTCTATGCGCTTCACAATCTATACTATTACCCCAGCTGACCTGATCAGAGCATTTTGAAACAAACTCAACTTCCTGGGAAGCATGCAGTGAAAGCAGGCGATTATAGGCGCTAAAACACTAACATAGTGACTAGATCTTTCGCTGTCTGTGGCCGGGTACCCAATTAAACCTGGGTGAAGTGAGGAAAATTCGTGTAAAGTGCCTTTCCCAAGGACACAGCGTCGGCTCGCAGCTCGAACCCCCGAACCCGCAACCTCACAACTACGAGTCCAGTAACCTAACCACTAGGTTTCCCACGCCACACTGTATTCCCATCCAACGAAAGAAATTAATTGTAGTAGTAGTAGTATAGGGTTTTACGGCGCTTGCAACTGCTACGGTCATATGAGCGCGCGAAATTAATTGTAATGGTGGTATAAAGGGACATCTGAATAATAAGACTCAGATGAATAGAAAATTACAGATTTTTAGTTTTACCTATGTCGGTTTTTTGTTGTTGTTTTTTTTCAGGGACAGAATCTTCCGCTTTGACATCTGCAAGCTAGACATGCTTGCCTCTCCTGGGGAAGTTCCCATCGTTGGTTGAAGATGTCAGCATAGAAGGAAATAACACGAGGAATATGTGAGGCAACACGATGAAATCAGGTGCTCGTCAAAACAATGAAATCAAAGAAAACGGCCGGCACTTATATGACCTTATTGTGTTGCAAGTGCCGTAAAACCTCTGCTAAAACTAAAAGGAAAACGGCATTTTTCTGAGTTGTGCAAATTTTTCGAATTTTCTTCTTTTTTTCGTGCTCAACAGCTTCTTATGTCCTATTAAAAACACATTTCTTCATGGATGTTACCGAAGAACGTTCATTAAAGGTTTAAAAAATTGTGAATTTTATGTTTTACAGGATACTTAAGCTATGGAAATCACCGAACTTTAGCGGCCACTTTGTCACTAACTTCACCTCTCATACCAGGCAACCCCACCTTCTTCAATCGCAAATATCTCGACTTCTATTCAAGACAGATTGGTATTTTTTCACCAAATTCAGTACAAACGAATATATTTTAAGATGATATTAATAACTCGAATATGCCCAAAACTTGACGAGCGCCTGATTACCCCGAGTCGTGTCACATATACTCTCTTCCTTACAGTGATGCCAGCTTGTGACCGGCCAGACAATAAATAAAAACCACACACACACACACACACACACACACACACACACACACACAGACACGCACACACATACTCACATATAATACACACATACACATGCGTGCACGCATACACAGTTAAACACACACACACACACAGATACACACACATATCATACACACATACACATGTGGGCACACACACACACACGCAAACACACTCACACAAACCCAGATACATAAACACAAAGAACCGACAATGACATAATTTTATGCTTTTGCTCAAATGAAAATATTATGATCGTAACTGTCATAATGCAATGAATAAATATTATTAGTTAACACGGGATTTGATTGCGCTTTTCTTTGAAAAAAAAGTGAAGTTTACAGTTTCTCTTTCTTTCTTTACCGTTGTTGTCTTGTATTTGTAGACTTCTTTTTAGTAGTTGTTTTGTTTGATTGTGCTGCTAGTAGTGGTGGTGATGGTGATGGTGGGTGATGGTGATGGTGGGTGATGGTGATGGTGGGTGATGGTGATGGTGGGTGATGATGATAGTGGGTGATGGTGATGGTGGGTGATGGTGGGTGATGGTGATGGTGGTGGTGATGG
>NW_004797494.1:430738-432232 GCF_000002075.1 Aplysia californica | reverse complement strand
CTCTCTCACACACACACACACGTAGATACTAATCTATGTTCGTTCTTAATTTCTTTTAACTTATAATCTGTTCGTTTACACCATGTCTGTTTTTGTCTTTTTTTGGTGTTTCCTGAGCCGAGCACAGTTTATGATTTCAATCTGCATAAGTTGTTCACCTGTCTCTCTCTAATCTAGGGGTCACCGTAGGACCTGCGAGGCGCAGACAAAACTTATAAATTTATATTTAGCAGCGTGGTGAAATCAGGCGCTCGTCAAAACAGGGAAGCAAAGAAACTGGTATTGTTCTCGACGTTGGGCAAATTTTTTCCGATTTCTTTTGGCTCAACACCTTTTATGGCCTTTTTAAAGGAACTTCTTGTGTGAATATTAGAGGAAAAAAGAGGCACCAGATATGTACATTTCCTGTTTCTAAGAACACTCAAGCTTTCGAAGTCACTAAACAGCCATTTTCTTGCAAATGTTACCTCTGTCACCAGGCTACCTCCACCTCTTTCAATGGCAAATATCCTGACTTCTATTCAAGATAGATGGGTATTTTTTCCCCAGAGCAAGACATACGAGCAAGCTTTTACATGATACCAATAATTCTACATGCCCAATAATTGACGAGCGCCTGATTCCATCGCGTCAAGACATATAATCATGCTGAGTACTTTGTCTTACTTAACTTTTACTTTTTCCTTCTTCTGGTATCCTTAGGATGTCGAGGGGAGGTGCAGGTTTTGGTTCTGTGGTAGGTGTGTAGCGTCTGTGTCACCAACATAACGTCACCATGCATTATGTTGAAGTAATCAGTGCAAATTAAACGAGCATACACTATAAACTTCCTAACTAATAGCTAGCGTATTGTTAGAGTAGTTAGTGTGCTGTATTGAACACAAAACAAATGTAGTTATCCGGCCAACTTAAAAAAATAGTGATTTTTAATGCAGACAGTTAATGAAAGACTAATGTGTTTTAAATACGTTGTTTTTGGAAACTCATAGAAATATCCCCCAAGGACGACAGTACAAAATAATTTTTTAAAGGCAGAAAGCAAAAACAAAAACAAAAGCAAAACAAAACAAGTTTAGAAAAAACAAACAAATAGACATGACAGCTGGCCCTGTGAAAACATCATGAGCTTTTTGGACTTCTTTAAAATATTAATATATTTTTAAGTGTTTTATAGCGCTCGCAACTGCATAAGGTCATACGAGCGCGCGGGACACATTAAACATTTTCAACTGGTAGGAAAAATGTGAATTTTGCCCGGGTGGCGGCCGAAGCTTACTCTTACTTATTGATTTTAGCCCACCAAAGGATCGATTTTAGCCCACAGAAATAGTCAGGAGCCTAGAGGAGAGGACAAAAGAGGTGAGGGGGTAGGGGTAGAAAGTGGAAACGAAAGCAGACGACAGAACATTGCTTGAGAGCAGGAAAGGAGGTGAAAGGAGACAAATTAAGAAAAGAAAATATTTCCGTCGCCATCCGGATTTGAACCCGGGACCT
>NW_004797494.1:423623-430638 GCF_000002075.1 Aplysia californica | reverse complement strand
TAAACAGCCATTTTCTTGCAAATTTTACCTCTGTCACCAGGATACCCCCACCTCTTTCAATGGCAAATATCCTGACTTCTATTCAAGATAGATGGTATTGTTTTTGTCAAGAGCAAGACATACGAACAAGCTTTAAGATGATACCAATAATTCTATGTGCCCAAAAATTGACCAGCGCCTGATTCCATCGCGTCATGACATATAATCATGCTAAGTACTTTGTCTTACTTAACTTTTACTTTTTCCTTCTTCTGGTATCCGTAGGATGTCGTGGGGAGGTGCAGATTTCGGTTCTGTGCCAGGTGTATAGAGTCTTTGCCACTAATAATTTAAAATTTCATTATTATATTGAAGTCGGGGGCCTGCAGTGCAAATAAAACGAGCATACAATATACACTTCTTAACTACTAGCTAACGTATTGTTAGAGTAGTTAGTGTGCTGTATTGAACACAAAACAAATGTAGTTATCCGGCCCACTTTTTAAAAAGTCACTTTAAGTCAGACAGTAAGCGAAACACTAATGTATTTTAGATACATTTCTTTCGGAAATTCATAGAAATCTGCCCGCAATGACCACATTACAAAAGAATTCTTTTTAAAGCAAAAAATAAAAACAACTGTAAAAAAACCCACCAAATAAAATAAATTGACATGACAGCTGGCTCCGTGAAAACATTCTTAACTTTTTTAACTCATTATTTTTTTGGTAAGTGTTTTACGGCACTCGCAACTGTATAAAGTCATATGAGCGAGCGGGACACTTTAAACATTTTCAGTTGGTAGGAAATTTTGAATTTTGCCTGGTGGCGGCTGAAGCCTACTCTTATCGATATCAGACCAGCAAGGGATCTTTAACGTGCGCAACATCCACACGGGACCTCCGAGATTTTCCGCCCTTGTTCGAGAAGGCAAGGTGTAGATCTTTCCTACCAGAGGATCAGGGGTGTGGCTGAAAGACAGCAGTAAGAAGTAGCCAAAGAAGTAGCAGTACAAAGGCTGCAGAAAGAGTCAGAAGACCACGGGAGGGAGCAAAAGAGATGAGGGGATGGGGGAAGAAAGTGGAGGCGAAAGCAGACAACAGAACATTGCCAGAGAGCAATAAAGGAGGTAAAAGGAGACAATTTTAGAGAAGGATTTTTTTCGGTCCCTACCCGGATTTGAACCCGGTACCTTTGAATGAGAGGTGAACACCTTAACCTCTAGACCACAAGAGCCACATATGTATTGTTTACGTAGTTAGTGTGCTGTATTGAACACAAAAACAATTGTAGTTATTCGATTCACTTCTAAAAAATAGTGATTTTTAAAGCAGACAGTATGTGAACTACTAAAGTGTTTTAGATACGTGGCTTTCGGAAACTCATAGAAATCTCCCCTCAAAGATCACAGTACAAATTTTTTTCTTAAAAGCTGAAAACAAAAAACAAAACGTAACAAAAACCAGTTAAATATGAAAAGAAAAACAGACACGACAGCTGGCCCGGTGAAAACATCCTGAGCTTTTTGGACGTCAATGACATGGACACATCTGACATCTGCCGACCACAAGGGATTGTCAGGGCCATATTTCCTAAGCACGGTGCAAGGAAAAGGAACATAGGTGCAGAACTAGATAGATAGATAAATAATACATATACAGAGAGAAAGAGAGGGAGAGAGGGGGAGAAGGAGTTAGAGAGACAGACAGAGAAAGAGAGAGAAAAGAGAGAGAGAGAGGGGGAGAAAGAGAGCGACAGATAGAGAGAGAGAGACAGGCGGATAGACAGACAGACAGACAGACAGAGAGAGAGAGAGAGAGAAAGGGGGAGAGAAAGGGAGAGACAGACAGACAAACAAAGAGAGACAGACAAAGAGAGAGAGGGAAAGAGAGAGATAGAGAGGGAGGGGGGAGGGAGAAAGAAAGAGAGAGAGAGAGAGAGAGACCATGGTTGACAAGCCATCTATGGCTACTCTATCGATTCAATGAATCTGGAAAGTTGGAAAAACGATGAGTCACAAACTTATCATTAAAAATGGGATTTGTTTCCTTTTTTTTCTACATTGTCCCACCCCCCCCTTCCCCAAACCACCACACCAATGCCCCGCCCTGATGACAAAACTGACTTGGAAAAGACATTAGTGGACCATCTTGAATGTTCGAGATCAACTAACGTAGCAAACTGTCACATATCTGCCCTTATAATATAATATTACGGTTACGTTTCTTCACAAGATTTGTATTTTTCCTTCTACCTCCATCAGAGTATCCTGAGTGTTCACGACAACAACAAAGAAGACCGTGTCTTTGACTTCACCTGTATCCCGTTGATCTTGTTGTACTTTCCGGAGACTTTTGTGGAACTGACGTGTGAATGGAGCAGTGAGTATGATGCATCTAGCTCCCCCTGAGGCAAGGGGATACAATATTATGTGTAAAATTGTGCCCTCTCGACCACCATCACTCATCACCACCATTATTTCTAAAATCATCACCGCTCTCCGATCAATGTCACATGTTCCACTGCACAGCCCTAAATGACATCAGAGCTACCCTTCTCCCTCCGAGACCTAACATAGACAACACACTCTATGGAACATTACAGCAACTGCAGCAGACCTGCATTTATCACTACATGGCATTGGACAGAAGGGCGAAAGCCCAGCTGTTGCTGGATCGATAACAACAACAACAACAACTCCGATCAATGACTTACATCTATAATCCTGGAACCTCTATATGTAAGTTACTTGTTATACTAAGTTTGCACGTAATACACTATAGGACACTATCATACGCACTTTTTTCTACTAATCAGATGGCGTCAATCTCATATAAATGTGCAAGTGATAAAAAATAGTATAATGCCGTTTTTGTTGACTGATAAAGATGTGTGATTATTACTCTTGTTGTTGGGATTTTTGCTGCTTTTCGTGGGCATGATGGTAGTAGGGATGTTTAGCTTTGAATCGTGCAAAGTAGGCTATTAATATAAATGTTTAAGCTTACCTAGATAGTAATTTGCTACAATGAGGTATTTAACTACGTTGGAAGAGTTTTAGTGGTTACATATTTTCTTTTTTATCATTCTTCTCCAGACTACGTGAACGATTTCGATCAACTCATAGAGTACCAATGCCCTAATGACAATGTTGTTGCTGGGATTTCCAGTTACCACGACAACCACCCTGAAGACAGACGTTTTAAGTTCTACTGTTGCAGACCAAATGGTACGTAAAATATTTTTGTTAATAAAATCAAAGGCTTAAGGTTTTGCGTAGACTTTCCTCACCTAGCCCCCTCCTGCCCACCCAGCAGTAATGGGTACCTGACTTCGAGTTAACGAAGTAAAGGCGCCTGGAAAGGAACTGGCAACCCTACCACAATATGCCAGACCATCAATAATGTATTTATAGAGGCACCAGCCATCCATGTCCAGGTGCTGTTTTAGCCCACAATATGCCAAAAGCTCAAGAAGTTGTCTCACTAACAAGGCAATCCCCAATGTCCGGATCGTAAGCGGGAACAACTTTACTTTTCTTTTCTTTTCCACCCCCAGATCTGGTCACTCACGGTTGCGAATACACGGGTTATGTGAACAGCTACGATCAGCTGCTCAACTACACAGTGCCGGACGGCTGGGTGCTCCGGGGGATGACAAGCGTGCACGACAACAGCAAGAAGTGAGCTTTTTGATCATTTGTTTTATTTCTAATATTTGTTATGTTTTGATAAATGTCTTACGGCGCTCGTAACTGCATAATAAGATCATATGAGCGCTCGGGACACATTTAACATTTTAATTTTGCCCAGATGGCGGCTGAAGCCTACTCTTATCGAATTTAGACCATCAAAGAATCTTTAACGTGCGCAACTTGCACACAGGGCTTCCGAGATTTTTTGCCCTTGTCCGAGAAGGCTAGGTGTAGATATTTCTTACCAGAAGATCAGGGGTGTGGCAGAAAGAAAGCAGTAAGAAGAAGCCAAGCAGTAGCAGTAGAAAGGCTGCAGAAAGAGCCAGGAGCCCAGAGGAGGGGGCAAAGGAGGTGAGGTGGTGGAAGCGAAAAGTGGAGACTAGAGCAGACAACAGATTATTGCTAGAGAGCAGGAAAGGAGGTGAGAGGAAACAATTTTAGAGAAGGATTTTTTACCGTCGCTACCCGGATTCGAACCTGGTACCTTTGGATGAGAGGCGAACACCTTAACCTGTAGAACATGATAACCCCCATTTGTTTTATGAACTATTTCCATGTTTTGCTATTTATTTTATTGAGTATAATATCTGTCTTTCTGGTGGGATTTTGTACAACACTCAGCCTTTACAGGCGTCTGTAGTGTAGCGGTTAGGCGCCTCGCCGTGGCGCACAGAAGACATGAGTTTGATTCCTGGGTAGGATGAATTTTTGTCCCGTATTCGGACACGGACGTTTTTCGCCTCCTACTGCCCACCCAGTAGTAACGGGTACCTGACTTCGAGTTGGGGAAGTGAAGGCGGTGTGGAAAGGAACTGGCCACCCTACCACAATATGCCGAAGGCCTAGGAAGTTGTTTCACTTACCAGGCACTCCCTAATGTCCGGATCGGATACGGGAACAACTTTACTTTTTACTGTTTCCTGCTGGGACGCTGTATCCCTCTCTTCTAGAGTTGGCCCCGGCATGCAGGATTGAAGCCCACCTTCTAAATGATCTAAATTGTGTCGACCAGGACGTAAAAAACACCTTCTTTACAAAAATAACTATAATAGCGTAGCTATCTGAACTGATTGAATGAGTAGGATAATATGATCATCTCAGTCCTTGTCAACCCTGATAGTTAATTAACCCTATCCGTACGTCGTGTTTTACTATCGTATCCATACGACGTGGCGAACTCTGTGCCACCACTTTCCAAAGAGGGAATTTGCTCGTTTATCCGATGCGTACGCTTTGCATAGCAGTCTGTCAAAATGATTTTTTGAGAAATACTGAACATTTCAAAGAGATCTTCGTACTATAAATATTCTAAAATGTGAAGAACACCACCCCGGGGGTACAAAATGACACCAGGGTGAACGGCAAAAAAAGCTGCCCCGAATGATTGAAATTATGATGATGATATTTTGATTTTCTGCTGACATTAACAAACACGTCCCAAATAGTTATACTAAATAATCATATCCTCTTCTCTCCATTCTTCCACACCCCCCCCCCCCCAAAAAGCGACCGCATATTCCAGTTTGACGTATGCAGACTGGATAGACTCCAGCTGAACCCTGGCGCCTCGGTTGTGGGATAAGACCGTGTGACGTCGCGTCTTGTCATCGATATAACATCGGGTCCTGAGAGGGCCTCTCAGCGGATGACGTCATATTGCAGTTCCTAGGAGATGGAAGGCGATGAACACGGAATGTGAAAGAGGACAACTTAAGAGCGGTCAATGATAATAAAGCCCCGAGTCAAGATCTTTGATTATTCATTTTTGGTTATTCAGTATCTATTTATCAGCAGAAAGATCCTCAGTGGCATTTTGGAGAGAGCGACGGAGCATCAATGGACATGTCCGGAATGCAGGGATGTTTCTACCTGAACCAATGAAACAATGGTTATTCATTATCTATATCTATTTAGTTACTTTTTCTCCCACAAAGATAATAAAATAATAAGGTACTTCCTCCCCTCATCTCATGCTGACTGACGTACTTGTGTTCTTTGAATGATTGTCCTTCACTTTCAATGCTGTTATGGTCTACTGCAAAAAGATATCACTGTTTTGAGGAAATCCATTTAAACAGAAATCGAAATTAAACTTGAAAATGTGTTCTTGCACGTGTACCTTTTTGTATAGGAATGTTCGTGTCAGGTCACTTAGGTATTGTCTCAGGTCTGATATAGCCCTTTATCGTAGTAATATTTTGATATAATAATATTGATGTATACTATTGTTGGTGGTAGAGATGTTTCACTTGCAAAGCTAGTGAGACATGAGAAATAAACCTGGTACTCGGACATCAGAGGCACTTAAGTTTTGTGCTTCGTGTATTATGGAAATCCACCCCCCCCCACCCGAGGGCAATGCTACTGACTGAAGTGTCTTTAGTCCATTCCCAAAGAGGGTATATTAACCTGTTCTTGTGCACAGTAGAATTGTAAAAGGGCTGATATATCAGTGTCATGCTCATACTGTGCCGGGGGTGCTGCTGTTTTTTCTTTCCTCATCCTTACCATTGTCATTTTCCTCTACTTATTTTGTATGTTTGTCACTCTCTGGTGAACTGCTATTTCCGGGGTGCCTTGATAGTCGAAGCAGATTTTGTGCTGTTAAGGCCAGAAAGGTGAGCAGAGTAAGCCTGATTCTCCATTTGGACTTCTCTGTTGACATCCACCATTTTGGCGCTCATATGACCCTATGAGGTTTAGAGCGCCGCAAAACCTTACAAAAACTATCTAAGGAAATTGAACGCCTTACTGGACACGTGTTGATCATTTCGAAGACAGAACGTTTTGATCAGTGCGTTAAACTGCGCTACCATGAAGAAAAGAAGGAGGAGAGATACTGACAATAGATATAATAATATCATACAAAAGAAGAAACAAATCACACCAGAGAACTAGAGGTGGGCAAAATCCGGATAATCTATAGGATAACCGGATAATTCTCAATGAAACACTTTCCGAATTCAGACTCTTAACTCTCTTATTTCTTGACCCGTTTGCCGAAGTGGGTGCACCCATTTGTTGAAATGATGCTACCCGCTTGTTGAAGTGGTTCTAACCCATTTGCCGAAGCGGTTCATATCATATTATTTGCCAAAGAGATGCACTAAGATAGTATCCGGATTTTGCTAAAGCGACTCATTGCCCAGCCCTACAGAGAACCCACCGACCTTTCGACGTTTGGGGAGGGAGTGTTGAAGAGGACGAAGAAAGTGTACAGAAGCTTATTACGTAGAAAGTAGCACTTTGGTGTAGGTGATAATGTGTGACGTTTTACACTAATTTGGGAAGGGTCGCATTTTCTCCAAAAAGGCAATGAGACAAGGCTTACTTATTATCCCC
>NW_004797494.1:422353-423523 GCF_000002075.1 Aplysia californica | reverse complement strand
AAAGTTGGCTGACCTACTTCTGTTCTTTGAATGATTGTCCTTTACTTTCTATGCTGTTATCTTCTACATGTTGACATTTTCATAAGCTCGAATTGTGAATCGATCCGTTTTCCTTTTGTTTGATTGTTTGAGTAAAGAAAATCACATCGACACAATGATGATCATTTAGTGCTGGGAAAAAGTAAAACAGACAGACAGAAACAACAGACGGAAAGTTAAAAAGTAAGACCGACAAGTAGCGCCCTCCAACCACCCGCTCAGTTTTCCTTGACTTTGTCTATGTTGGTTTAGTAATAATTGTTATTCGTTTCCGTACTGCAATGATATCCTACTACATTGAGAAATCAATTCTTTGAGGAAATCCATTAAAACGAAATTCTAAATTCAATTTTAAAATGTGTTTTTGCATTTGTGCCTTTTTATGACACGCATTTTGTGTAAGAAATTTCATGTCAGGTCACTTAGATTTTGTCACAAGCCTGAAATAAACTTCTATCGAAGTATATTTTGATATAATATGTGTCACGACACGGTGGAATCAGGCGTTCGTTAATTTTTGTGCATATGGGGTTGTCGGGCTGTTCATTTGCCTTTTTTTCGGTGAAAAAAAATATTCATCTGTCTTGAATAGAAGTAGAGATATTTGCGATTGAAGGAAGTCAGAGTCGCCTGGTTTCAAGGTTAAATTTTTGAGAAAATGGCTACCAAAGTTTGGTAACTTCCATGGCCTGAGAGTCCTTGGAAACTGAAAATTTACAATTTTTTGTGCCTTTAATCAATATTTTCATAGTAAAATCCACACAAAAGCTATATGTTTTTAAATGGATATAAAAGATGTTGAGCAAAAAAAAAAAAGAAAGAAATTGATAATAGGCCAAAAAATGCCGCTTATTTTTATTTATTTATTGTGACGAGCGCCTGAGTTCACCATGATGAGTCACATATTGTTGTATACTATTATGGTGGTAGAGATGTTTCACTTGCAAAGCTTGTGAGACGCGAGAAGTAAACCAGGTACTCGGACATCAGAGGCTTTTTAGTTTTGTGTTTCGTGTATTAAGGAAATGGAACGCCTTACTGGACATATGTTGATCATGAAGACAGTGTTTAAAAAGTGCTAAAAGGAAGAAAAGAAGGAGAGATACTGACCACATATATAATACATTATAT
>NW_004797494.1:417931-422215 GCF_000002075.1 Aplysia californica | reverse complement strand
TACATGTACTTTATTTTTAAAATTTAATACAAAGAAGAAACAAAACCCCTCCAGAGACCCCACCAAACATTCGACATATGGGGAGGAGGTGGTGAGGAAGGAAGAAGGGGTGAGGAGGAAGGAGAGAGCGTACAGAAGCTTATTACGTAAACATTATTATTAGCACTTTGGTGTAGGTGATAATGTGTGACGTTTTACACTAATTTGGGAAGAGTCGCATTTTCTTCAATAAAGGCAATGAGACAAGGCTTACTTATTATCCCCCCCCCTCCCATACACACCCCGCTCTCACGATTCATCTCCAGAATCCTTGAAGGGGAGGGGTGAGCGAGTGGGTGGGTCCAGGGCTGGGGCTTCAGCAGAGACTAGCAGACTATCAAAATCTTAAGATTATTCGGAGTCGTCATCAAGATACTCAAAGAATTAACGTCCCCATTTCAGGCTTTCAAAAGTAACCGAATCGAGAAACTGCCTTTTACATTTTCTTAGGTAAGGAAAATGTAATGAAACCGTCAGCCATTCGAATCACCATCTAAATAGATTTCTCAAATGAAGTCAGAAGCAACAGTAACCAGATATATTTTTAATGTCTTATCTTTTCTCAAGTAATTTCAGCGCGCTGAGATTACCTTGAGCGAGTTAAACATTTCCTCAGCTGCACAGTAAAAAAAGACACAAAGTAATGAGCTTCGAAAGACGTTATCTTATGGCAAACTTGACCCCTCACGTCGTCACACCAGGACCGTAGAATGGCGGTACAGATAACTATACTATGAAAGAGGATTTGACGCCTGTTTTCTCACTGTTATTTGGTAGTTCCATTAATTTCCTTGTAGTTGTAATTACTCGAGTTGGTTAACAACAACCATTTAAATGAAATCCCCCAAAACTGCAGTTATCTGGATGCCATTTCATTCATATAGACAATCCTATCTGACCTGACTGCTTGGCGAAGGTGCTTTCTGTGAAGGGGAAAATTATTAACTAGTCATTTTTCTGGGAGATTGTAAAGTAAAGTTGTTTCAGCATGCGATCCGGACATTGGAGATTGCCTTGTTAGTGAGACAACTTCTTGGGTCTTCGGCATATTGTGATAGGGTGGCCAGTTCCTTTCCACGCCGCCTTTACTTTCCCAACTCGAAGTCAGGTACCCATTACTGCTGGGTGCAGGGGGAGGAGAAAAACATTGGTGTCCGAAATCGTGTTGACAGGGACATTAAAACACTTACATTTATAATAATTATAGATAGCATTTGTATCCGGCAAATCCCCGCTCAACAGCAAGCTCTATACGCTTCACAATCTATATAATATTACCCCAGCAGACCTGAGGGCATTCTGAAACAACTTTAACTTCCAGGGAAGCATACAGTGCAAGCAGCCATTTATAGGCGCTGAAACACTAACATTAAATACACAACAAATCCCACTTGAGTATTTCCCACCATCAAGTCTCCACGCTCCTTCCCTCAACCCAAAGAGTCGTCGTGAGGACGCTCCTGTCTTGGAGAAAATATAAACTGTCTGCCACTCCCTTGTATAGAAAGTCGCTTTTCCTTATTTGAAAACTGCGACGGACAACAAAAGTTATGATGTTGATCTTCCTGATTCTCTCCGTCTTTGGGACGCACCATCTTGCTTTGGCGGCCTATGCCACAAGCTATGATCAGGCATTTTCCTTCACCTGTGACGTTGGAAAATATCTTCAGGTTTGGTTGGCTTACTTTTAACGTTCCGTTTAGCCCTATCCGTACGTCGTGTTTTACTATTGTTTCCATACGACGTGGGGAACTCTGCGTCATCACTTTACAAAGAGGAAATGTACTCGATTATCCGATCCGTACGCTTTGAATGAGAGTGTCAAAATGATTTTTTTGAGAAATACTGAAAGTTTTAAAGAGATCTTCATACTAGAAGTATCCTGAAATGTGAAGAAAACTATCCCGGGGGTACAAAATGACCCCAGGGCGTACGGATAGGTTTAAACTGCAGCCAGCCGATTAGCAGAGTTTTTGATTAGGTTAGCTAGGTGGGTAAAAGTCTGCTTGAGCCCACCATTAGGAACTTACTTGATCTACTACGCAGATTTCGCGTCTCCACTATGTGTGGGACCATACGTGAGTCGACATGACCTCATGTGCGAAGGTGAGTTGTTCACATTCACTTTTACAGAATATTGATGGGAGAACAATTCCTACTCGTAAAACCGCGAACATTAATGAATAATTAATGCCAATATATGATGTGATGCTATTTTTAAAACAAGGGGTACAGTCACCGTTTCGATCGTGATTGAAACTGACAGGAGTTTCAACGTCTTTTGAATTTCTGACTTATTTGTTTTCATCTGAATATTCTAGGAAAATTCACTGGAGATAAATCGAGGGAAAAATACGGGGGTCGGGGGATGGGGATGGGGTGAGTTACAACTGTGAATTCATGCACACTACAGTACCAGTGACCTACTAACTGGGAGACAAAACGTTTTCATTAAAATAATTTGTAACTGGTAACCACTTGAGTGTGCGTCTTGTCACTGAAGTTAGAAGGTCTTCATATGGCCTGAGTGATAGCCTTTCCAAATCGGCTGACTTCGCCGATCGCCATTTTGATATAAATCCCTTAATACGGGGTGCCCACTACGGCTGGATCGGGCCGATCGCCCGACTCGATCGTCTGAAACTGAAAACAACATGTTTGTTTTTGAGGCGATCGAGTGGGCACCCCGTATAAAATTTATATTTTTTAATACAAACTATTTCTCGGGTATACACTTATACACTGTAGGCATAACAAGATATTCATCACGTAATAATACTTTTATCATATTTTCTCTTTTCTCATCTCGCAGGCGTATATATATATATATATATCAAGCATTCTGTAATATAAAAACTAGTACAGCAATGGTCATTTAGTGCTGGGAAAAGGTAAAAAACAGAAAAACAGAAATAACGGAGGGAAAGCAAAGAAGTAGGACCTACCAGTGGCGCCCTCCAACCACCCGCATAATTTTATTCTTTATCTTCCTGCAGACAATCGAAAGCATCCACTCCAACTACCATGAGGACAGGGTTTTCAACTTTGGATGCGAAAGTTTGAAAGACACGCATGCCGAGGAGACAATGAAGGACTGCGTATGGGGACGTGAGTAACACAATTCTTATTGATTTGATGTGTTCACCTTTTAACTCATTCACTTGGACGGGCCGTTGCATCTGCTTGACTGAGCGCCTCTGTCAATATTCGAACAATTACAGTCCAGACTTTCGGAAATGGTATATCATATGTTTTGGTCAAATGGCGGTGAGTAGTTAAGAGGTCACGGGCTTGAGCCCCCCCCCTCCCCCAACTCGATCCCAAGGTAAATGAAAGTTTCATAAATAACGAAATAAGCAATTGAAACCGTTATGACCGCAGGCAATAGAGTGATCAGCTTGGCGGCTTGGACGCTTATCTAATCACTATTGTCACCGTTTACAAATGCTATGGTAACCTCACATCCAATCAAATGTCTGTAGGGCTCAGCAAAGGAAGAGCCCATTCCCACGACCCTTCCTTCATGAAACTCTTCTTGAAAAAAGGTGGAAGATTGGAAAAAAGAACACTGCACTGAGGGCTCACTCTCTCCAAGCCATGACAATGGGATGAGAGTTTACGAGACTCTTTTCCCCTAGTGACACAGTCACCTAGCTATGCGCTCATTGGAGCTTCGTAAGGTATGTTCTATTTTTCGCGACTACACTGCGTATCTAGATCTAGTTCATGGACGGAATATTATGTTTGAAGTACTCTGTGTGCCTGTTTGTGTTTGTGCCGCTGGTTTTCAGCGTCGAACCATTTTTAAGGTAACTTTTTCATCCTGAAGAATCTAACTTAAAACAAAGAGACGGAAGACAAAGGTGATTCTTCTCGTTTGAATGGTCTCAAAATGCCGTGGCTCACCCTGAGTATAAAAAAACTCCATCCCTCTTTAGTAAAGAAGTGGAAGCAACCTAAATCCCACCCAAATGTTGGTCCTCCAACCGTCACTGTTTTAGTCCAACAGTATTCAATTTGTCAAATTCTCAATTCAGTTTCTTTTAAAATAATATATTGATGTAACACTTTGCTAAACTAATTTTAATAGATAAATCAATGGAAAAACTGAACGTATTGCAAGTGTCTGTCGGAGGAAAAACGTACGCCTAAGAAATTAAAATCATTTCATGAGGATGGTCTAAGGACAGTGAACATTTTCACGATGCATCGTTTAGGGTTGGGGAGGGTGGGGGGGGGGGGGGA
>NW_004797494.1:416529-417831 GCF_000002075.1 Aplysia californica | reverse complement strand
GGGGGAGCTAATAAACATGAATCTGACACTAATAATAATATATTTACGCTGTGTTTACATAGGTGTATCACAACAGCCGGGCCTTCCTTCGTTTATTTTTTTTTTTCCTTTCTACTGGGACAAGTCACCGCTTTGGGATTGACTCCGACTATCAAGTGGGATATTAAAGTCCTTAAGAAAGAAAAAAACCCAGTTTTCTTTGACAAATGCAAAGTGCTTTTTTTTGTCCAAAACTAGTTCAGCCATGCAACATGAAGCTTTGGTCTACCGACCAAATGTACATATGCGTCAACTATAACTGAGGGTGTGGTGGTGGAGCGGTCAGGGCGCTCGTTTCCGAAGTGGAAAGTCCGGGTTCGAGCCTGCCCACCCAGCAGTAATGGGTACCTGACTTTGAGTAGGAGAAGTAAAGGCGGCGAAGGAAGGAACTGGCCACCCTACCGCAATATGCCGAAGGCCCAGGAAGTTGTTTCACTAACAAAGCAATCCTAAATGTCGGGATCGGATGCGGGAACAACCTTAGAACTGAATATTATTTAAAATTAAAATAATCACTGAGATAATATTATCGTCTGTTCCTCAGCCTATGCCAACGACATGGATGGGATCCTGGAGTTCCAATGTCCCGGTGACAAAATCATCAGCGGCCTGTCCAGTTACCATGACAACCACTATGAAGACAGGCGATACAAGTTTTATTGCTGCAATCCTGGAAGTAAGTCGGTTCTTTAGCCTGGAAGTTAGGAGGATTCTGAACAAGTTTGTGTATGAGCCAGAGATTTGTACGATGATTATAAAGATGCTAGCACTGTGTCAATGTTAGATGGATATCGAGTAGTGTAAAATATATAAAATCGTCGGTCCACAAAATAAAATGTTACTGAGGGGAAGAGAACTTGGGGGAGGGGGGGGGGGGTTGGGGAGGAGAAAAAAACTGTTTCCTTTTTTTAAACAATCGTTTCTAGATAATGTGTTTTATGTTTGTTTATTGTTGTTTGTTGTTGTTGTTGTTGTTGTTTTTTTTTTTTGTTTTTTTTTGGGGGGGGAGGGGGTTTGGTTGCTGTTTTTTTGGGAGGGGAGAGAGAGGGGAACTGGGTGGGATTGGCGGTTGTGCCTATCTCAACATTTAGATCGCAAATTTCCATAAAATATTTCTTAACCAAATTGAAGCATCACAACCTGATAGAGAAATTGCAATTTATAAAATAAAATGTGAGGCCTCGTGGTGGAATCAGGCTCTCATCAATTTTTGGGCATGTAGAGTTATTGGTATCATCTTAAAGCTTGTTTACTTGTCTTTCT
>NW_004797494.1:408766-412352 GCF_000002075.1 Aplysia californica | reverse complement strand
GCTTTAGTCGTAGTCAACAATGTGCGTTATAACATCACTGATGTTCTTGAACATTTTAGTCATCTTCAAACCTAGAAATAGAACCTAAAAACGTATAAAAATACAACAATCTATCTCTCTTTTTTGTACGGACTAAAGGTGTGACCTCTGTTTTTGACTGTTTACCTTTAACATTTAACAAAAAAACGTATCATGCGAGTCAGCGATCATCAATTTCAAGGCAAAAAAAGCTCAACTTACTCCAATGTCTTGCATACTTTTTGTCAAGTTTATCTCCTAACTAAAGTCCATGTCAGTTATTTTTGCAAGGTGCCGCTTTTTGTTTTGTCTTTTTTTTTTGGAAACAGGCGTGAAAATAATCTCCCCAGAGGGCCACGCACAACAGGATAATTTCTGGCAAAAATAGCATTTCAAACTACAGAAGTCTGCGTGTTCAACAACATGTGTCATGACGTGGTGGAATCAGGCGCTTGTTAATTTTTGGGCATGTGGAATCATCATTCAGTTGCTTTGCACACTATGAAAAGAACACCCATCTATCTGGAATAGAAGGATTGAAGGAGGTGGTGGTTGCATGGTTTCAGAGGTAAAATTAGCGAGAAAATGACTAACAAAGTTTGGTAACTTCTATACCTTGAGAGTCCCTGAAAACTGAAAATTTACATTTTTTTGCCATTAAGCGACGTTTTTCAGTTAAATTCACACGGAAATATGTTTTCTCATGGACATAAAAAGTGTTCTATCAAAAAAAAAAAGAAAAAAAGTCAAACTGAAGGAAAAAGGCCTGTTGCTTTGCTTGTTTTGTCGAGCGCCTGGTTTTACCACGATGACCCACAAATTGCATGCCGTGTCTCAGGCAGCAGCTTGCAATGTCATCTTTTGTCTCTCTTACGATGAGACATAAAGGTCTTGAACATCAAGCTTTCACTGGCAAAATTGCAGGCAAACGAGGCAGAGGTAGGCCCAGATCAACCTACTTAGGGAACCTAAACCAATTGAATAACAGGGAACGATCAGGGGAACGTAACCTTTTTAAGACGAGCACCCGAGCAAAGGAATGAAAGGAGAACCATAATCGCCGATGTCTGTCGCAGATCTGGCACTGGGTGATGATGATGAAGAGAAGTTAAGGACCAAGAGGTTAAGACACTAGGGCTTGTGGCAAAGGTGTCACTTTCTTCGACATTTTTTAAGGTGGAAGTGGGGGGGGGGGGGAGGAAGAGGAGGGGGGGGGGTGAGAAGGTGCTTCTTGCCCTCAACGCGCCATGGCAGGCACATCGCTTTTTAATGAACAATTTAAACCCCCACCCAACTCCCCACGAGCTCTAGAATATCATCAACCTTCGCCCTGCACTCACATTTCACGGCCATCTCCTTCCAAGACCGTCTGGACGTCTCTGCGTGAATTTCTTTCGAAAAGTATTCTCCCGTTTTGATCTTACCGAGAACGCTCAGCTAGCATCCCAGAGTGGACACACGCGCAATACCCCCCTCCCACACACACTCCCCTCACCCCCTCTCCCAGTTCCTTTCCAAATATATATATAATTGTCCCTTTGTCTTTCTTGCGCTTTGACGTAAGACAAAGAGAGAGACATTCCATTTGTTCAGCCCTTCTGTTGTTCTGAACAACTGCGACAAATACATAACAAGTGAACCTATTTGGTCGCTTTCAAAGGACCCAGATTTTGCGGGTTTCCAGAAATCTTAACCTACACCAAAAGTGGGCTTTGCCCTACCTATAGGAGAAGGTTTGGTTTTATTGGTGTGTATATTTTTTTGGTTATAGAGAAAACTCTTTCTGTCTTTTGAAGAAAATGAACAAAGGGTAAAAACTTTACCTTCGATTTTCTCAAAACAGAGTTTTTCGGGATTACCACCTTGTGCTTAAAAGTGATCTTTTTAATTCTTTCCTTTTTCCTTCAAGTGAATGCTTGTGGGTTTTCTAGTGTGGTCTGCTCTATCCACTTCTTTCGTTGTTTTTCTATTCTACTGGTAGTAATTTTGCCGTAGTCATGTTGATTGGCTGCTGCATACCATTTTAATCGATCGTGGGTTGGGACGGGGAGGGAGGAGGGGATGCAAGAGCTGTCGCTGGAGTGGCGAGGTTGGGGGGGGGGGGACAATATGTGTATGAACAGCATAATAATATTTGCTTTCTAAAATTAAATCACATTTGAGGCATCATGGTATACTCAGGTGCTCGTCAAACATGAGGGTAAATGAGGGTGGCAGAATTTGGATAATTTATACGCATTTTACCTTTTTTTAAAAGCAGCTCATCCCACCTTTAATACACTCCTCTATAACCTCCCGGGGGAGGTGCTACTGACTGAAGTGTCTATAGGCCTTTCCTAAACGGGGGGGGGGGGCATTAACATCTCGAGGTCTTGTGCACAGTAGAATGGTACAGTCAAACCTGTGTAAGACGGCCACCCATTGTCAAGGAGGAAAATGGCCGTATAAGACAGATGGCCGTCTTAGGCAGGACTGATCAAGATGAAGAAAACAAATTTTCCCATCTGAAGTCCCAATCGAAAGTAGACGCATTATTCTTGTTTTTGTTGTTTTTGTTGTTGTTAGTTTGTATTTTGTTTGTTATTTTTATTTTGTTGCTGATTTTGCGCAAGAGTGACAATAAAACAAAATGTATCAGACGAGGAAGACCGAGTGCCATGTTAAAACAAACGCATGGGTCGCCACCACTCGGAGAACGAGTGACGCTTTTGTCACAAGTTCATGTTCGCGTCCACTGTTACTTTGTTACAGACTGGGTAAACAGTGACCACTCTTCTCACGTACGATTTGAGTATGAGTTCTGGGCGGGGCTTATGGGTTATGAGGGATCACATGCTTACCTCACCAGCAGTTGAAAATTGGTACCTATTGGTCAACAGTGGGAGGGGCCTACGCAACATGATCGGTTGGAGGGACTATCTGACAACAACGACAAGGGATTGGATTATGACGGCTCGCCCGCAACGCCAGGGGCCAGTCCACAATATTTTATGACAAAATGTAATGGAGTCACTAATGTGGCCGTCTAAGACAGGTGTTATTGCTTAGTGTGATAGGGGTTGTGTGTTAAAATATGGTGGCCGCAGCCGCGTTGGACAGGTGCCTGTTTTACACAGTTAAATTATATAGAAAAAAAAAAGCAAGGGGGGAATGGAAAGATGCCGTTTGTACAGGTGGCCGTCTTATAGAGGTGGCTGTCAGGGAAGGTTTGGCTGTAATTGTAAATGGGCTGATTCATCAATGTCATGCTCATAACTGTGCTTGAACTGCAACAGAGAACTGCTGCTTTTTCTTTCCTAATCCTGACTATCGTCATTTTTCTTCTCCTTCTTTTGTATGTTTGTCACTCTCTTGTGACCTGCTATTTCCGGGGTGCCTTGATAGTTGAAGCATACTTTGTGCTGTTGAAGCTAAAGAGGTGACCAGAGTAAGTCTGATTCCCTGTAAGGACTTCTCTGTTGACATCTACCCTTTGGCGCTCATATGACCTTAAGCAGTTGCAAAGCCGTAAAAGCTCAACTAAAGCCTAAGGCACTCCTCTATTCCTCATCTTCTCGTTCCACAGAGA